>NW_026735065.1:0-178042 GCF_949786415.1 Peromyscus eremicus
GGCGAGCTAGCGTTTGTTTCCCAGTCCTAAATGGAGTTGAATCACATGCAGTTTTTGGTCCTACAAGCAAGAGTTGTTTTCTGGTAAGGAAAGTCACTATTGTGCTCCCATTGCCACACACAGTGCAAATAGGACTTGCGTCTGTTCCCATCAAGTACAGTGTATTGGACTGAAGAGGAGCTACTGTTCTTGTCAGTTTCCTAAGCAGAGTTGAACTAGATATGGCCCGTGTGTGTAGGAAGCACAGTTCGTTTTTTCTGAGCCATCTCGCTGTTCGGACCCAATAGGAAACACCGTAGAGTAGAAGAGTGCCCTTTTCTCAAAAGCATAGTGTGTTTCTTGTAAGGCGAGCTAGGGTTTGTTTCCCTGTCCTAAATGGATTTGAATCACATGCAGTTTCTGGTCCAATGAGCAAGAGTTGTTTTCTGGTAAGAAGAGTCACTATTGTGCTCCCATTCTCATACACGGGGCAAATAGCACTGGCGTCTGTTCCCAGCATGTACAGTGTATTGGACTGAAGAGGAGCTACTGTTCTTGTCAGTTTCCTAAGCAGAATTGAACTAGATATGGCTGTGTGTGTAGGAAGCACAGTTCTTTTGTTCTGAGCATGCTCACTGTTCTGGCCCTATAGGAAACACAGTAGAGTAGATGAGTGATCTTTTCTCAAAAGCAGAGTGTGTTTCTTGTAAGGCGAGCTAGCGTTAGTTTCCCAGTTCTAAATGGAGTTGAATCACATGCAGTTTCTGGTCATACTAGCAAGCGTCGTTTTCTGGTAGGAAAGTCACTATTGTGCTCCCATTGCCACACACAGTGCAAATAGCACTCGCATCTGTTCCCAGCCAGTACAGTGTATTGGACTGAAGAGGAGCTACTGCTCTTGTCAGTTTCCTAAGCAGAGTTGAACTAGATATGGCCCGTGTGTGTAGGAAGCACAGTTCTTTGGTTCTGAGCAAGCTCACTTTTCGGACCCCATAGGAAACACATTAGAGTAGAAGAGTGCTCTTTTCTAAAAATTAGAGTGTGTTTCTGTAAGGAGAGCTTGCGTTTGTTTCCCAGTCCTAAATGGAGTTGAATCACATGCATATTCTGGTCCTACGTGCAAGAGTTATATTCTGGTAAGAAGAGTCACTATTGTGCTCCCACTGTCATACACAGGGCAAATAGCACTGGCGTCTCTTCCCAGCATGTACAGTGTATTGGACTGAAGAGGAGCTACTGTTCTTGTCAGTTTCCTAAGCAGAGTTGAACTAGATATGGCCGTGTGTGTAGGAAGCACAGTTCTTTTGTTCTGAGCAAGCTCACTGTTAGGAACCCATAGGAAACACAGTAGAGTAGAAGAGTGCTCTTTTCTCAAAAGCAGAGTGTGTTTCTTGTAAGGCAAGCTAGTGTTTGTTTCCCAGTCCTACATGGAGTTGAATCACATGCAGTTTCTGGTCCTAAGGGCAAGAGTTGTTTTCTGGTAAGAAGAGTCACTATTGCGCTCCCATTGGCATACACAGGGCAAATAGCACTGGCGTATGTTCCCAGCATATACAGTGTATTGGACTGAAGGGGATCTACTGTTCTTGTCAGTTTCCTAAGCAGAATTGAACTAGATAAGGCCGTGTGTGTATGAAGCACAGTTCTTTTGTTCTGAGCAAGCTCACTCTTTTGGCCCTATAGGAAAAACATTAGAGTAGAAGAGTGCTCTTTTCTCAAAAGCAGAGTGTGTTTCTTGTAAGGCGAGCTAGCGTTTGTTTGCCAGTCCTAAATGAAGTTGAATCACATGCAGTTTTTGGTCCCACGAGCAAGAGTTGTTTACTGGTAAGAAGAGTGACTATTGCGCTCCCATTGTCATACACAGGGCAAATAGCACTGGCGTCTGTTCCCAGCATGTACACTGTATTGGACTGAAGAGAATCTACTGTTCTTGTCAGTTTCCTAAGCAGAGTTGAACTAGATATGGCCGTGTGTGTAGGAAGAACAGTTCTTTTCTTCTGAGCCAGCTCACTGTTCGGACACCATAGGAAATACAGTAGAGTGGAAGAGTACCCTTTTTTAAAGCAGAGTGTGTTTCTTGTAAGGCGAGTTAGCCTTTGTTTCTCAGTCCTAAATGGAGTTGAATCACATGCAGGTTCTGGTCCTACGAGCAAGAGTTGTTTTCTGGTAAGAAGAGTCACTAGTGTGCTCCCATTGTCATTCACAGGGCATATAGCACTGGCATCTGTTCCCGGCATGTACAGTGTATTGGACTTAAGAGGATCTACTGTTCTTGTCAGTTTCCTAAGCAGAATTGATAGAGATATGGCGCGTGTGTGTAGGAAGCACAGTTCTTTTGTTCTGAGCAAGCTCACTGTTCTGGCCCTATAGGAAACACAGTAGAGTAGAAGAGTGCTCTTTTCTCAAAAGCAGAGTGTGTTTCTTGTAAGGCGAGCTAGCGTTTGTTTCAAGTCTTAAATGGAGTTGAATCACATGCAAATCTGGTCCTATGAGCAATAGTTGTTTTCTGGTAAGAAGAGTCATTATTGTGCTCCCATTGTCATTCAAAAAGCAAATAGCACTGTCGTCTGTTCCCAGCATGTACAGTGTATTGGACTGAAGAGGATCTACTGTTCTTGTCAGTTTCCTAAGCAGAATTGAAATAGATATGGCCATGTGTAGGAAGCACAGTTCTTTGGTTCTGAGCAAGCTCACTGTTCTGGCCCTATAGGAAACACAGTAGAGTAGAAGAGTGCTCTTTTCTCAAAAGCAGAGTGTGTTGCTTGTAAGGCGAGCTAGCGTTTGTTTTCCAGTCCTAAATGGAGTTGAATCACATGCAGTTGTTGGTCCCATGAGCAAGAGTTGTTTTCTGGTAAGGAAAGTCACTATTGTGCTCCCATTGCCATGCACAGTGCAAAGAGCACTCGCGTCTGATCCCAGCAAGTACAGTGTATTGTACTGAAGAGGAGGTATTGTTCTTGTCAGTTTCCTAAGCAGAGTTGAACTAGATATGGCTCATGTGTGTAGGAAGCACAGTTCTTTTGTTCTGAGCAAGCTCACTGTTTGGACCCCATAGGAAACACAGTAGAGTAGAAGAGTGCTCTTTTCTCAAAAGCAGAGTGTGTTTCTTGTAAGACGCACTAGCGTTTGTTTCCCAGTCCTAAATGCAGTTGAATCCCATGCAGTTTTTCGTCCTATGATCAAGAGTTGTTTTCTGGTAAGAAGAGTCACTATAGCGCTCCAATTGCCATACACACTGCAAATAGCACTCGCGTCTCTTCCCAGCAAGTAATGTGTATTGGACTGAAGAGGAGCTACTGTTCTTGTCAGATTCCTAAGCAGAGTTGAACTAGATATGGCCCGTGTGTGTAGGAAGCACAGTTCTTTTGTTCTGAGGAAGCTCACTTTTCGAACCCCATAGGAAACACATTAGATTGAAGACTGCTCTTTTCTAAAAAGCAGAGTGTGTTTCTTGTAAGGCGAGCTAGCGTTTGTTTTCCAGTCCCAAATGGAGTTGAATCACATGCAGTTTCTGGTCCTACGAGCAAGAGCTGTTTTCTGGTAAGAAGAGTCACTATTGTGCTCCCATTGTCATACACAGTGCAAATAGCACTGTCGTCTGTTCCCAGCATGTACAGTGTATTGGACTGAAGGGGATCTACTGTTCTTGTCAGTTTCCTAAGCAGAATTGAACTAGATATGGCCGTGTGTGTAGGAAGCACAGTTTTTTTGTTCTGAGCAAGCTCACTGTTTTGGCCCTATAGGAAACACAGCAGAGTAGAAGATGTTCTTTTCTCAAAAGTAGAGTGTGTTTCTTGTAAGGCGAGTTAGCGTTTGTTTTCCAGTCCTAAATGGAGTTGAATCACATTCAGTTGTTTGTCCCACGTGTAAGAGTTGTTTTCTGGTAAGGAAAGTCACTATTGTGCTCCCATTGCCATACACAGTACAAATAGCACTCGCATCTGTTCCCAGCAAGTCAGTGTATTACACTGAAGAGGAGCTACTGTTCTTGTAAGTTTCCTAAGCAGAGTTAAACTATATATGGCACGTGTGTGTAGGAAGCACAGTTCTTTTGTTCTGAGCAAGCTCACTGTTCGGACCCCATAGGAAACACAGTAGAGTAGAAGAGTGCTCTTTTCTCAAAAGCAGAGTGTGTTTCTTGTAATGCGAGCTAGCATTTGTTTACCAGTCCTAAATGGGAGTTGAATCACATGCAGTTTCTGGTCCTACGAGCAAGAATTGTTTTCTGGTAAGAAGAGGCACTATTGTGCTCCCTCTGTCATACACAGGGCAAATAGCACTGGCGTCTGTTCCCAGCAAATACAGTGTATTGGACTGAAGAGGAGCTACTTTTCTTGTCAGTTTCCTAAGCAGAGTTGAACAAGATATAGCCCATGTGTGTAGGAAGCACAGTTCTTTTTTTCTGAGCAAGCTCACTGTTTTGGCCCTATAGGAAACACAGTAGAGTAGAAGAGTGCTCTTTTCTCAAAAGAAGAGTGTATTTCTTGTAAGGCGAGCTAGCATTTGTTTTCCAGTCCTAAATGGAGTTGAATCACATGCAGTTGTTGGTCCCATGAGCAAGAGTTGTTTTCTGGTAAGGAAAGTCACTATTGTGCTCCCATTGCCATGCACAGTGCAAAGAGCACTCGCGTCTGATCCCAGCAAGTACAGTGTATTGTACTGAAGAGGAGGTATTGTTCTTGTCAGTTTCCTAAGCAGAGTTGAACTAGATATGGCTCATGTGTGTAGGAAGCACAGTTCTTTTGTTCTGAGCAAGCTCACTGTTTGGACCCCATAGGAAACACAGTAGAGTAGAAGAGTGCTCTTTTCTCAAAAGCAGAGTGTGTTTCTTGTAAGACGCACTAGCGTTTGTTTCCCAGTCCTAAATGCAGTTGAATCCCATGCAGTTTTTCGTCCTATGATCAAGAGTTGTTTTCTGGTAAGAAGAGTCACTATAGCGCTCCAATTGCCATACACACTGCAAATAGCACTCGCGTCTCTTCCCAGCAAGTAATGTGTATTGGACTGAAGAGGAGCTACTGTTCTTGTCAGATTCCTAAGCAGAGTTGAACTAGATATGGCCCGTGTGTGTAGGAAGCACAGTTCTTTTGTTCTGAGGAAGCTCACTTTTCGAACCCCATAGGAAACACATTAGATTGAAGACTGCTCTTTTCTAAAAAGCAGAGTGTGTTTCTTGTAAGGCGAGCTAGCATTTGTTTTCCAGTCCCAAATGGAGTTGAATCACATGCAGTTTCTGGTCCTACGAGCAAGAGCTGTTTTCTGGTAAGAAGAGTCACTATTGTGCTCCCATTGTCATACACAGTGCAAATAGCACTGTCGTCTGTTCCCAGCATGTACAGTGTATTGGACTGAAGGGGATCTACTGTTCTTGTCAGTTTCCTAAGCAGAATTGAACTAGATATGGCCGTGTGTGTAGGAAGCACAGTTTTTTTGTTCTGAGCAAGCTCACTGTTTTGGCCCTATAGGAAACACAGCAGAGTAGAAGATGTTCTTTTCTCAAAAGTAGAGTGTGTTTCTTGTAAGGCGAGTTAGCGTTTGTTTTCCAGTCCTAAATGGAGTTGAATCACATTCAGTTGTTTGTCCCACGTGTAAGAGTTGTTTTCTGGTAAGGAAAGTCACTATTGTGCTCCCATTGCCATACACAGTACAAATAGCACTCGCATCTGTTCCCAGCAAGTCAGTGTATTACACTGAAGAGGAGCTACTGTTCTTGTAAGTTTCCTAAGCAGAGTTAAACTATATATGGCACGTGTGTGTAGGAAGCACAGTTCTTTTGTTCTGAGCAAGCTCACTGTTCGGACCCCATAGGAAACACAGTAGAGTAGAAGAGTGCTCTTTTCTCAAAAGCAGAGTGTGTTTCTTGTAATGCGAGCTAGCATTTGTTTACCAGTCCTAAATGGGAGTTGAATCACATGCAGTTTCTGGTCCTACGAGCAAGAATTGTTTTCTGGTAAGAAGAGGCACTATTGTGCTCCCTCTGTCATACACAGGGCAAATAGCACTGGCGTCTGTTCCCAGCAAATACAGTGTATTGGACTGAAGAGGAGCTACTTTTCTTGTCAGTTTCCTAAGCAGAGTTGAACAAGATATAGCCCATGTGTGTAGGAAGCACAGTTCTTTTTTTCTGAGCAAGCTCACTGTTTTGGCCCTATAGGAAACACAGTAGAGTAGAAGAGTGCTCTTTTCTCAAAAGAAGAGTGTATTTCTTGTAAGGCGAGCTAGCATTTGTTTCCCAGTCCTAAATGGAGTTGAATCACATGCTGTTTTTGGTCCTACAAGCAAGAGTTGTTTTCTGGTTAGGAAAGTCAATACTGTGCTCCCATTGCCACACACAGTGCAAATAGGACTCGTGTCTGTTCCCATCAAGTACAGTGTATTGGACTGAAGAGGAGCTACTGTTCTTGTCAGTTTCCTAAGCAGAGTTGAACTGGATATGGCCCGTGTGTGTAGGAAGCACAGTTCTTTTGTTCTAAGCAAGCTCGCAGTTCAGACCCATTAGGAAACACCGTAGAATAGAAGAGTGCCCTTTCCTCAAAAGCATCTTGTGTTTCTTGTAAGGCGAGCTAGCATTTGTTTCCCAGTTCTAAATGGAGTTGAATCACATGCAGTTTCTGGTCCAATGATCAAGAGTTGTTTTCTGGTAAGAAGAGTCACTATTGCTCTCCCATTGTCATACACAGGGCAAATAGCACTGGCGTCTGTTCCCAGCATGTACAGTGTATTGGACTGAACAGGATCTACTGTTCTTATCAGTTTCCTAAGCAGAATTGAACTAGATATGGCCGTGTGTGTAGGAAGCACAGTTCTTTTGTTCTGAGCATGCTCACTGTTCTGGCTCTATAGGAAACACAGTAGAGTAGAAGAGTGCTCTTTTCTCCGAAGCAGAGTGTGTTTCTTGTAAGGCGAGCTAGCGTTTGTTTCCCAGTTCTAAATGGAGTTGAATCACATGCAGTTTCTGGTCCAATGATCAAGAGTTGTTTTCTGGTAAGAAGAGTCACTATTGCTCTCCCATTGTCATACACAGGGCAAATAGCACTGGCGTCTGTTCCCAGCATGTACAGTGTATTGGACTGAACAGGATCTACTGTTCTTATCAGTTTCCTAAGCAGAATTGAACTAGATATGGCCGTGTGTGTAGGAAGCACAGTTCTTTTGTTCTGAGCATGCTCACTGTTCTGGCCCTATAGGAAACACAGTAGAGTAGAAGAGTGCTCTTTTCTCCGAAGCAGAGTGTGTTTCTTGTAAGGCGAGCTAGCGTTTGTTAACCAGTTCTAAATGGAGTTGATTCACATGCAGTTTCTGGTCCTATGAGCAAGAGTCGTTTTATGATAAAAAAGAGTCAATATTGGGCTCCCATTGTCACACACAGTGCAAGTAGCACTCGTGTCTGTTCCCAGCCAGTACAGTGTATTGGAATGAAGAGGAGCTACTGTTCTTGTCAGTTTCCTAAGCAGAGTTGAACTAGATATGGCCCGTGTGTGTAGGAAGCACAGTTCTTTTTTTCTGAGCAAGCTCACTGTTTTGGCCATATAGGAAACACAGTAGATTAGAAGAGTGCTCTTTTCTCAAAAGAAGAGTGTGTTTCTTGTAAGGCAAGTTAGCGTTTGTTTCCCAGTCCTAAATGTAGTTGAATCCCATGCAGTTTCTGGTCCTACAAGCAAGAGTTGTTTTCTGGTAAGAAGAGTCACTATTGCACTCCCATTGCCATACACAGTGCAAATAGCACTGGCGTCTGTTCCCAGCATGTACAGTGTATTGCACTGAAGAGGATCTGCTGTTCTTGTCAGTTTCCTAAGCAGAGTTGAAATAGATATAGCACGTGTGTGTAGGAAGCACAGTTCTTTTGTTCTGAGCAAGCTGACTGTTCGCACCCCATAGGAAACACAGTAGAGTAGAAGAGTGCTCTTTTCTCAAAAGCAGAGTGTGTTTCTTGTAAGGCGAGCTAGCGTTTATTTCCCAGTTCTTAATTGAGTTGAATCACATGCAGTTTTCGGTCCTACGAGCAAGAGTTTTTTTCTGGTAAGAAGCGTCACTATTGAGCTCCCGATTGCCATACACAGTGCAAATAGCACTCGCGTCTGTTCCCAGCAAGTACAGTGTATTGGACTGAAGAGGAGCTACTGTTCTTGTCAGTTTCCTAAGCAGAGTTGAACTAGATATGGCCCGTGTGTGTAGGAAGCACAGTTCTTTTGTCTGAGGAAGCTCACTGTTTGGACCCCATAGGAAACACAGTAGAGTAGGAGAGTGCTCTTTTCTCAAAAGCAGAGTGAGTTTCTTGTAAGGAGAGCTAGCGTTTGTTTCCCAGTCAGAAATGGAGTTGAATCCCATGCAGTTTCTGGTCCTACGAGCAAGAGTTGTTTTCTGATAAGAAAAGTCACTATTGAGCTCCCATTGCAATACACAGTGCAAATAGCACTCGCGTTAGTTTCCACCAAGTACAGTGTATTGGACGGAAGAGGAGCTACTGCTCTTGTCCGTTTCCTAAGCAGAGTTGAAGTAGATATGGCCCGTGTGTGTAGGAAGCACAGTTCTTTTGTTCTGAGCAAGCTCCCTGTTCGGACCGCATAGGAAACACAGTAGAGAGGAAGAGAGCTCTTTTCTCAAAAGCAGAGTGTGTTTCTTGTAAGGCGAGCTAGCGTTTGTTTCCCAGTTCTAAATGGGAGTTGAATCACATGCAGTTTCTGGTCATACGAGCAAGAGTTGTTTTCTGGTAAGAAGAGTCACTATTGCGCTCCCACTGTCATACACAGGGCAAATAGCACTGGCGTCTGTTTCCAGCATGTACAGTGTATTGGACTGAAGAGGAGCTACTGTTCTTGTCAGGTTCCTAAGCAGAGTTGAACTAGATATGGCCGTGTGTGTAGGAAGCACAGTTCTTTTGTTCTGAGCAAGCTCACTGTTTTGGCCCTATAGGGAACACAGTAGAGTAGAAGAGTGCTCTTTTCTCAAAAGCAGAGTGTGTTTCTTGTAAGGCGAGCTAGCGTTTGTTTCCCAGTCCTAAATGGAGTTGAATCACATGCAGTTTTTGGTCCTACAAGCAAGAGTTGTTTTCTGGTAAGGAAAGTCACTATTGTGCTCCCATTGCCACACACAGTGCAAATAGGACTTGCGTCTGTTCCCATCAAGTACAGTGTATTGGACTGAAGAGGAGCTACTGTTCTTGTCAGTTTCCTAAGCAGAGTTGAACTAGATATGGCCCGTGTGTGTAGGAAGCACAGTTCGTTTTTTCTGAGCCATCTCGCTGTTCGGACCCAATAGGAAACACCGTAGAGTAGAAGAGTGCCCTTTTCTCAAAAGCATAGTGTGTTTCTTGTAAGGCGAGCTAGGGTTTGTTTCCCTGTCCTAAATGGATTTGAATCACATGCAGTTTCTGGTCCAATGAGCAAGAGTTGTTTTCTGGTAAGAAGAGTCACTATTGTGCTCCCATTCTCATACACGGGGCAAATAGCACTGGCGTCTGTTCCCAGCATGTACAGTGTATTGGACTGAAGAGGAGCTACTGTTCTTGTCAGTTTCCTAAGCAGAATTGAACTAGATATGGCTGTGTGTGTAGGAAGCACAGTTCTTTTGTTCTGAGCATGCTCACTGTTCTGGCCCTATAGGAAACACAGTAGAGTAGATGAGTGATCTTTTCTCAAAAGCAGAGTGTGTTTCTTGTAAGGCGAGCTAGCGTTAGTTTCCCAGTTCTAAATGGAGTTGAATCACATGCAGTTTCTGGTCATACTAGCAAGCGTCGTTTTCTGGTAGGAAAGTCACTATTGTGCTCCCATTGCCACACACAGTGCAAATAGCACTCGCATCTGTTCCCAGCCAGTACAGTGTATTGGACTGAAGAGGAGCTACTGCTCTTGTCAGTTTCCTAAGCAGAGTTGAACTAGATATGGCCCGTGTGTGTAGGAAGCACAGTTCTTTGGTTCTGAGCAAGCTCACTTTTCGGACCCCATAGGAAACACATTAGAGTAGAAGAGTGCTCTTTTCTAAAAATTAGAGTGTGTTTCTGTAAGGAGAGCTTGCGTTTGTTTCCCAGTCCTAAATGGAGTTGAATCACATGCATATTCTGGTCCTACGTGCAAGAGTTATATTCTGGTAAGAAGAGTCACTATTGTGCTCCCACTGTCATACACAGGGCAAATAGCACTGGCGTCTCTTCCCAGCATGTACAGTGTATTGGACTGAAGAGGAGCTACTGTTCTTGTCAGTTTCCTAAGCAGAGTTGAACTAGATATGGCCGTGTGTGTAGGAAGCACAGTTCTTTTGTTCTGAGCAAGCTCACTGTTAGGAACCCATAGGAAACACAGTAGAGTAGAAGAGTGCTCTTTTCTCAAAAGCAGAGTGTGTTTCTTGTAAGGCAAGCTAGTGTTTGTTTCCCAGTCCTACATGGAGTTGAATCACATGCAGTTTCTGGTCCTAAGGGCAAGAGTTGTTTTCTGGTAAGAAGAGTCACTATTGCGCTCCCATTGGCATACACAGGGCAAATAGCACTGGCGTATGTTCCCAGCATATACAGTGTATTGGACTGAAGGGGATCTACTGTTCTTGTCAGTTTCCTAAGCAGAATTGAACTAGATAAGGCCGTGTGTGTATGAAGCACAGTTCTTTTGTTCTGAGCAAGCTCACTCTTTTGGCCCTATAGGAAAAACATTAGAGTAGAAGAGTGCTCTTTTCTCAAAAGCAGAGTGTGTTTCTTGTAAGGCGAGCTAGCGTTTGTTTGCCAGTCCTAAATGAAGTTGAATCACATGCAGTTTTTGGTCCCACGAGCAAGAGTTGTTTACTGGTAAGAAGAGTGACTATTGCGCTCCCATTGTCATACACAGGGCAAATAGCACTGGCGTCTGTTCCCAGCATGTACACTGTATTGGACTGAAGAGAATCTACTGTTCTTGTCAGTTTCCTAAGCAGAGTTGAACTAGATATGGCCGTGTGTGTAGGAAGAACAGTTCTTTTCTTCTGAGCCAGCTCACTGTTCGGACACCATAGGAAATACAGTAGAGTGGAAGAGTACCCTTTTTTAAAGCAGAGTGTGTTTCTTGTAAGGCGAGTTAGCCTTTGTTTCTCAGTCCTAAATGGAGTTGAATCACATGCAGGTTCTGGTCCTACGAGCAAGAGTTGTTTTCTGGTAAGAAGAGTCACTAGTGTGCTCCCATTGTCATTCACAGGGCATATAGCACTGGCATCTGTTCCCGGCATGTACAGTGTATTGGACTTAAGAGGATCTACTGTTCTTGTCAGTTTCCTAAGCAGAATTGATAGAGATATGGCGCGTGTGTGTAGGAAGCACAGTTCTTTTGTTCTGAGCAAGCTCACTGTTCTGGCCCTATAGGAAACACAGTAGAGTAGAAGAGTGCTCTTTTCTCAAAAGCAGAGTGTGTTTCTTGTAAGGCGAGCTAGCGTTTGTTTCAAGTCTTAAATGGAGTTGAATCACATGCAAATCTGGTCCTATGAGCAATAGTTGTTTTCTGGTAAGAAGAGTCATTATTGTGCTCCCATTGTCATTCAAAAAGCAAATAGCACTGTCGTCTGTTCCCAGCATGTACAGTGTATTGGACTGAAGAGGATCTACTGTTCTTGTCAGTTTCCTAAGCAGAATTGAAATAGATATGGCCATGTGTAGGAAGCACAGTTCTTTGGTTCTGAGCAAGCTCACTGTTCTGGCCCTATAGGAAACACAGTAGAGTAGAAGAGTGCTCTTTTCTCAAAAGCAGAGTGTGTTGCTTGTAAGGCGAGCTAGCGTTTGTTTTCCAGTCCTAAATGGAGTTGAATCACATGCAGTTGTTGGTCCCATGAGCAAGAGTTGTTTTCTGGTAAGGAAAGTCACTATTGTGCTCCCATTGCCATGCACAGTGCAAAGAGCACTCGCGTCTGATCCCAGCAAGTACAGTGTATTGTACTGAAGAGGAGGTATTGTTCTTGTCAGTTTCCTAAGCAGAGTTGAACTAGATATGGCTCATGTGTGTAGGAAGCACAGTTCTTTTGTTCTGAGCAAGCTCACTGTTTGGACCCCATAGGAAACACAGTAGAGTAGAAGAGTGCTCTTTTCTCAAAAGCAGAGTGTGTTTCTTGTAAGACGCACTAGCGTTTGTTTCCCAGTCCTAAATGCAGTTGAATCCCATGCAGTTTTTCGTCCTATGATCAAGAGTTGTTTTCTGGTAAGAAGAGTCACTATAGCGCTCCAATTGCCATACACACTGCAAATAGCACTCGCGTCTCTTCCCAGCAAGTAATGTGTATTGGACTGAAGAGGAGCTACTGTTCTTGTCAGATTCCTAAGCAGAGTTGAACTAGATATGGCCCGTGTGTGTAGGAAGCACAGTTCTTTTGTTCTGAGGAAGCTCACTTTTCGAACCCCATAGGAAACACATTAGATTGAAGACTGCTCTTTTCTAAAAAGCAGAGTGTGTTTCTTGTAAGGCGAGCTAGCGTTTGTTTTCCAGTCCCAAATGGAGTTGAATCACATGCAGTTTCTGGTCCTACGAGCAAGAGCTGTTTTCTGGTAAGAAGAGTCACTATTGTGCTCCCATTGTCATACACAGTGCAAATAGCACTGTCGTCTGTTCCCAGCATGTACAGTGTATTGGACTGAAGGGGATCTACTGTTCTTGTCAGTTTCCTAAGCAGAATTGAACTAGATATGGCCGTGTGTGTAGGAAGCACAGTTTTTTTGTTCTGAGCAAGCTCACTGTTTTGGCCCTATAGGAAACACAGCAGAGTAGAAGATGTTCTTTTCTCAAAAGTAGAGTGTGTTTCTTGTAAGGCGAGTTAGCGTTTGTTTTCCAGTCCTAAATGGAGTTGAATCACATTCAGTTGTTTGTCCCACGTGTAAGAGTTGTTTTCTGGTAAGGAAAGTCACTATTGTGCTCCCATTGCCATACACAGTACAAATAGCACTCGCATCTGTTCCCAGCAAGTCAGTGTATTACACTGAAGAGGAGCTACTGTTCTTGTAAGTTTCCTAAGCAGAGTTAAACTATATATGGCACGTGTGTGTAGGAAGCACAGTTCTTTTGTTCTGAGCAAGCTCACTGTTCGGACCCCATAGGAAACACAGTAGAGTAGAAGAGTGCTCTTTTCTCAAAAGCAGAGTGTGTTTCTTGTAATGCGAGCTAGCATTTGTTTACCAGTCCTAAATGGGAGTTGAATCACATGCAGTTTCTGGTCCTACGAGCAAGAATTGTTTTCTGGTAAGAAGAGGCACTATTGTGCTCCCTCTGTCATACACAGGGCAAATAGCACTGGCGTCTGTTCCCAGCAAATACAGTGTATTGGACTGAAGAGGAGCTACTTTTCTTGTCAGTTTCCTAAGCAGAGTTGAACAAGATATAGCCCATGTGTGTAGGAAGCACAGTTCTTTTTTTCTGAGCAAGCTCACTGTTTTGGCCCTATAGGAAACACAGTAGAGTAGAAGAGTGCTCTTTTCTCAAAAGAAGAGTGTATTTCTTGTAAGGCGAGCTAGCATTTGTTTCCCAGTCCTAAATGGAGTTGAATCACATGCTGTTTTTGGTCCTACAAGCAAGAGTTGTTTTCTGGTTAGGAAAGTCAATACTGTGCTCCCATTGCCACACACAGTGCAAATAGGACTCGTGTCTGTTCCCATCAAGTACAGTGTATTGGACTGAAGAGGAGCTACTGTTCTTGTCAGTTTCCTAAGCAGAGTTGAACTAGATATGGCCCGTGTGTGTAGGAAGCACAGTTCTTTTGTTCTAAGCAAGCTCGCAGTTCAGACCCATTAGGAAACACCGTAGAATAGAAGAGTGCCCTTTCCTCAAAAGCATCTTGTGTTTCTTGTAAGGCGAGCTAGCATTTGTTTCCCAGTTCTAAATGGAGTTGAATCACATGCAGTTTCTGGTCCAATGATCAAGAGTTGTTTTCTGGTAAGAAGAGTCACTATTGCTCTCCCATTGTCATACACAGGGCAAATAGCACTGGCGTCTGTTCCCAGCATGTACAGTGTATTGGACTGAACAGGATCTACTGTTCTTATCAGTTTCCTAAGCAGAATTGAACTAGATATGGCCGTGTGTGTAGGAAGCACAGTTCTTTTGTTCTGAGCATGCTCACTGTTCTGGCTCTATAGGAAACACAGTAGAGTAGAAGAGTGCTCTTTTCTCCGAAGCAGAGTGTGTTTCTTGTAAGGCAAGCTAGCGTTTGTTTCCCAGTTCTAAATGGAGTTGAATCACATGCAGTTTCTGGTCCTACGAGCAAGAGTCGTTTTATGATAAAAAGAGTCAATATTGGGCTCCCATTGCCACACACAGTGCAAGTAGCACTCGTGTCTGTTCCCAGCCAGTACAGTGTATTGGAATGAAGAGGAGCTACTGTTCTTCTCAGTTTCCTAAGCAGAGTTGAACTAGATATGGCCCGTGTGTGTAGGAAGCACAGTTCTTTTTTTCTGAGCAAGCTCACTGTTTTGGCCATATAGGAAACACAGTAGAGTAGAAGAGTGCTCTTTTCTCAAAAGAAGAGTGTGTTTCTTGTAAGGCAAGTTAGCGTTTGTTTCCCAGTCCTAAATGTAGTTGAATCCCATGCAGTTTCTGGTCCTACAAGCAAGAGTTGTTTTCTGGTAAGAAGAGTCACTATTGCACTCCCATTGCCATACACAGTGCAAATAGCACTGGCGTCTGTTCTCAGCAATTACAGTGTATTGGACTGAAGAGGATCTACTGTTCTTGTCAGTTTCCTAAGCAGAGTTGAACTAGATATAGCACGTGTGTGTAGGAAGCACAGTTCTTTTGTTCTGAGCAAGCTGACTGTTTGTACCCCATAGGAAACACAGTAGAGTAGAAGAGTGCTCTTTTCTCAAAAGCAGAGTGTGTTTCTTGTAAGGCGAGCTAGCGTTTATTTCCCAGTTCTTAATTGAGTTGAATCACATGCAGTTTCTGGTCCTAAGAGCAAGAGTTTTTTTCTGGTAAGAAGCGTCACTATTGAGCTCCCATTGCCATACACAGTCCAAAAGCACTCGCGTATGTTCCCAGCAAGTACAGTGTATTGGACTGAAGAGGATTTACTGTTCTTGTCAGATTCCTAAGCAGAGTTGAACTAGATATGGCCCGTGTGTGTAGGAAGCACAGTTCTTTTGTTCTGAGCAAGCTCACTGTTCTGGCACTATAGGAAACACATTAGAGTAGAAGAGTGCTCTTTTCTCCAAAGCAGAGTGTGTTTCTTTTAAGGCGAGCTAGCGTTTTTTCCCAGTCATAAATGGAGTTCAATCACATGCAGTTTCTTGTCCTATGAGCAAGAGTTGTTTTCTGGTAAGAAGAGTCACTATTGCGCTCCCATTGTTATACACAGGGCAAATAGCACTGGCGTCTGTTCCCAGCAAGTACAGTGTATTGGACTGAAGAGGATTTACTGTTCTTGTCAGTTTCCTAAGCTGAATTGAACTAGATATGGCCCGTGTGTGTAGGAAGCACAGTTCTTTTGTTCTGAGCAAGCTCACTGTTCGGACCCCATAGAAAACCCAGTAGACTAGAAGAGTGCTCTTTTCTCAAAAGCAGAGTGTGTTTCTTGTAAGGCAAGCTAGCGTTTGTTTCCCAGTCCTAAATGGAGTTGAATCACATGCAGTTTCTGGTCCTACGAGCAAGAGTTATTTTCTGGTAAGGAAAGTAACTATTGCGCTCCCATTGTCATACACAGGGCAATTAGCACTGGCGTCTGTTCCCAGCATGTACAGTGTATTTGAATGAAGGGAAGCTACTCTTCTTGTCAGTATCCTAAGCAGAATTGAACTAGATATGGCCCCTGTGTGTAGGAAGCACAGTTCTTTTGTTCTGAGGAAGCTCAATGTTCGGACCCCATAGGAAACACAGTAGAGTAGAAGAGTGTTCTTTTCTCAAAAGCAGAGTGTGTTTCTTGTAAGGCGAGCTAGCGTTTGTTTCCCAGTCCTAAATGGAGTTGAATCACTACCAGTTTTTGGTCCTACTAGCAAGAGTTGTTTTCTGGTAAGGAAAGTCACTATTGTGTTCCCAATGCCATACACATTGCATATAGCACTTGCATCTGTTCCCAGGAAGTACAGTGTATTGGACTGAAGAGGAGCTACTGTTTTGTCAGTTTCCTAAGCAAAGTTGAACTAGATATGGCCCGTGTGTGTAGAAAGCACAGTTCTTTTGTTCTGAGCAAGGTCATTGTTTGGACCCCATAGGAAACACAGTAGAGAAGAAGAGTGCTCTTTTCTCAAAAGTAGAGTGTGTTTCTTGTAAGGCGACCTAGCATTTGTTTCCCAGTCCTAAATGGAGTTGAATCCCAAGCAGTTTCTGGTCCTACGAGCAAGAGTTGTTTTCTTGCAAGGAAAGTCTCCTGCGCTCCCATTGTCATACACAGGGAAGTTAGCACTGGCGTCTGTTCCTAGCATGTACAGTTTATTGGACTGAAGAGGATCTACTGTTCTTGTCAGTTTCCTAGGCAGAATTGAACTAGATATGGCCGTGTGTGTAGGAAGCACAGTTCTTTTGTTCTGAGCAAGCTCACAGTTCTGGCCCTATAGGAAACACAGTAGAGTAGAAGAGTGTTCTTTTCTCAAAATCAGAGTGTGTTTCTTGTAAGGCGAGCTAGCGTTTGTTTCCCAGTCCTAAATGAGTTGAATCACATGCAGTTTTTGGTCCTATGAGCAAGAGATGTTTTCTGGTAAGGAAAGTCACTATTGCACTCCAATTGCCATACTGAGTGCAAATAGCACTCACGTCTGTTCGCAGCAAGTACAGTGTATTGGATTGAAGATGAGGTACTGTTCTTGTCAATTTCCTAAGCAGAATTGATCTAGATATGGCCCGTGTGTGTAGGAAGCACAGTTCTTTTGTTCTGAGCAAGCTCACTGTTCGGAACCCATAGGAAACACAGTACAGTAGAAGAGTGCTCTTTTCTCAAAAGCAGAGTGTGTTTCTTGTAAGGCGAGCTAGCGTTTGTTTCTTAGTCCTAAATCGAGTTGAGTCACATGCAGTTTTTGGTCTTATGAGGAAGAGTTGTTTTCTGGTAAGAAGAGTCACTATTGTGCTCCCAATGCCATACACAGTGCAAATAGCACTCGCGTCTGTTGCCAGCAAGTACAGTGTATTGGACTGAAGAGGAGCTACTGTTCTTGTCAGTTTCCTAAGCAGAGTTGAACTAGATATGGCCCCTGTGTGTAGGAAGCACAGTTCTTTTGTTCTGAGCAAGCTCACTGTTCGGAACACATAGGAAACACAGTAGAGTAGAAGAGTGCTCTTTTCTCAAACGCAGATTGTGTTTCTTGTAAGGCAAGCTAGTGTTTGTATCCCAGTCAGAAATGGATTTGAATCCCATGCAGTTTCTGGTCCTATGAGCAAGAGTTTTTTTCTGATAAGAAGAGTCACTATTGTGCTCCCTTTGCCATACACAGTGCAAATGCACTCGCGTCTGTTCTCAGCAATTACAGTGTATTGGACTGAAGAGGAGCCACTGTTCTTGTCAGTTTTCTAAGCAAAGTTGAACTAGATATGGCCCGTGTGTGTAGGAAGCACAGTTCTTTTGTTCTGAGCAAGCTCACTGTTTGTACCCCATAGGAAAAACAGTAGAGTAGTAGAGTGCTCTTTTCTCAAAAGCAGAGTGTGTTTCTTATAAGGCGAGCTAGCGTTTGTTTCCCAGTCCTAAAGGGAATTGAATCACATGCAGTTTCTGGTCCTAAGAGCAAGAGTTGTTTTCTGGTATGAAGAGTAACTATTGCGCTCCCATTGCCATACACAGTGCAAAAGCACTCGCGTCTGTTCCCAGCATGTACAGTGTATTGGACTGAAGAGGATTTACTGTTCTTGTCAGATTCCTAAGCAGAGTTGAAATAGATATAGCCCGTGTGTGTAGGAAGCACAGTTCTTTTGTTCTGAGCAAGCTCACTGTTCTGGCACTATAGGAAACACATTAGAGTAGAAGAGTGCTCTTTTCTCCAAAGCAGAGTGTGTTTCTTTTAAGGCGAGCTAGCATTTGTTTCCCAGTCATAAATGGAGTTCAATCACATGCAGTTTCTTGTCCTATGAGCAAGAGCTGTTTTCTGGTAAGAAGAGTCACTGTTGCGCTGCCATTGTCATACACAGGGCAAATAGCACTGGCGTCTGTTCCCAGCATGTACAGTGTATTGGACTGAAGAGGATCTACTGTTCTTGTCAGTTTCCTAAGCAGAATTGAACTAGATATGGCCCGTGTGTGTAGGAAGCACAGTTCTTTTGTTCTGAGCAAGCTCACAGTTCTGGCACTATAGGAAACACAGTAGAGTAGAAGAGTGCTCTTTTCTCAAAAGCAGAGTGTGTTTCTTGTAAGGTGAGCTAGCGTTTGTTTCCCAGTCCCAAATGGAGTTGAGTAACATGCAGTATTTGGTCCTATGAGCAAGAGTTGTTTTAAGGTAAGAAGAGTTACTATTGCGCTCCCATTGTTATACACAGGGCAAATAGCACTGGCGTCTGTTCCCAGCAAGTACAGTGTATTGGACTGAAGAGGATTTACTGTTCTTGTCAGTTTCCTAAGCTGAATTGACCTAGATATGGCCCGTGTGTGTAGGAAGCACAGTTCTTTTGTTCTGAGCAAGCTCACTGTTCGGACCCCATAGAAAATACAGTAGAGTAGAAGAGTGCTCTGTTCTCAAAAGCAGAGTGTGTTTCTTGTAAGGCGAGCTAGCGTTTGTTTCCCAGTCCTAAATGGAGATGAATCACATGCAGATTCTGGTCCTACGAGCAAGAGTTATTTTCTGGTAAGGAAAGTAACTATTGCGCTCCCATTGTCATACACAGGGCAATTAGCACTGGCGTCTGTTCCCAACATGTACAGTGTATTTGAATGAAGGGAAGCTACTCTTCTTGTCAGTATCCTAAGCAGAATTGAACTAGATATGGCCCCTGTGTGTAGGAAGCACAGTTCTTTTGTTCTGAGGAAGCTCAATGTTCGGACCCCATAGGAAAACAGTAGAGTAGAAGAGTGTTCTTTTCTCAAAAGCAGAGTGTGTTTCTTGTAAGGCGAGCTAGCGTTTGTTTCCCAGTCCTAAATGGAGTTGAATCACTACCAGTTTTTGGTCCTACGAGCAAGAGTTGTTTTCTGGTAAGGAAAGTCACTATTGTGTTCCCAATGCCATACACATTGCATATAGCACTTGCGTCTGTTCCCAGGAAGTACAGTGTATTGGACTGAAGAGGAGCTACTGTTTTGTCAGTTTCCTAAGCAAAGTTGAACTAGATATGGCCCGTGTGTGTAGAAAGCACAGTTCTTTTGTTCTGAGCAAGGTCATTGTGTGGACCCCATAGGAAACACAGTAGAGAAGAAGAGTGCTCTTTTCTCAAAAGCAGAGTGTGTTTCTTGTAAGGCGAGCTAGCGTTTGTTTCTTAGTCCTAAATCTAGTTGAGTCACATGCAGTTTTTGGTCTTATGAGGAAGAGTTGTTTTCTGGTAAGAAGAGTCACTATTGTGCTCCCATTGCCATACACAGTGCAAATAGCACTCACGTCTGTTGCCAGCAAGTACAGTGTATTGGACTGAAGAGGAGCTACTGTTCTTGTCAGTTTCCTAAGCAGAGTTGAACTAGATATGGCCCCTGTGTGTAGGAAGCACAGTTCTTTTGTTCTGAGCAAGCTCACTGTTCGGAACACATAGGAAACACAGTAGAGTAGAAGAGTGCTCTTTTCTCAAACGCAGATTGTGTTTCTTGTAAGGCAAGCTAGTGCTTGTATCAAAGTCAGAAATGGATTTGAATCCCATGCAGTTTCTAGTCCTATGAGCAAGAGTTTTTTTCTGGTAAGAAGAGTCACTATTGAGCTCCCTTTGTCATACACAGGGCATATAGCACTGATGTCTGTTCCGAGCATGTACATTGTATTGGACTGAAGAGGATCTACTGTTCTTGTCAGGTTCTTAAGCAGAATTGAACTAGATATGGCCCGTGTGTGTAGGAAGCACAGTTCTTTTGTTCTGAGCAAGCTCACTGTTCGGAACCCATAGGAAACACAGTACAGTAGAAGAGTGCTCTTTTCTCAAAAGCAGAGTGTGTTTCTTGTAAGGTGAGCTAGCGTTTGTTTCTTAGTCCTAAATCGAGTTGAGTCACATGCAGTTTTTGGTCTTATGAGGAAGAGTTGTTTTCTGGTAAGAAGAGTCACTATTGCGCTCCCATTGTCATACACAGGGCAAATAGCACTGGTGTCTGTTCCCAGCATGTATAGTGTATTGGACTGAAAAGGATCTACTGTTCTTGTCAGTTTCCTAAGCAGAATTGAACTAGATATGGCCGTGTGTAGGAAGCACAGTTCTTTTGTTCTGAGCAAGCTCACTGTTCGGAACCCATAGGAAACACAGTACAGTAGAAGAGTGCTCTTTTCTCAAAAGCAGAGTGGGTTTCTTGTAAGGCGAGCTTGCGTTTGTTTCTTAGTCCTAAATCGAGTTGAGTCACATGCAGTTTTTGGTCTTATGAGGAAGAGTTGTTTTCTGGTAAGAAGAGTCACTATTTTGCTCCCATTGCCATACACAGTGCAAATAGCACTCGCGTCTGTTGCCAGCAAGTACAGTGTATTGGACTGAAGAGGAGCTACTGTTCTTGTCAGTTTCCTAAGCAGAGTTGAACTAGATATGGCCCCTGTGTGTAGGAAGCACAGTTCTTTTGTTCTGAGCAAGCTCATTGTTCGGAACACATAGGAAACACAGTAGAGTAGAAGAGTGCTCTTTTCTCAAACGCAGATTGTGTTTCTTGTAAGGCAAGCTAGTGTTTGTATCCCAGTCAGAAATGGATTTGAATCCCATGCAGTTTCTGGTCCTATGAGCAAGAGTTTTTTTCTGGTAAGAAGAGTCACTATTGCGCTCCCATTGCCATACACAGTGCAAATAGCACTCTCGTCTGTTCTCAGCAATTACAGTGTATTGGACTGAAGAGGAGCCACTGTTCTTGTCAGTTTTCTAAGCAAAGTTGAACTAGATATGGCCCGTGTGTGTAGAAAGCACAGTTCTTTTGTTCTGAGCAAGCTCACTGTTTGTACCCCATAGGAAAAACAGTAGAGTAGTAGAGTGCTCTTTTCTCAAAAGCAGACTGTGTTTCTTGTAAGGCGAGCTAGCGTTTGTTTCCCAGTCCTAAAGGGAATTGAATCACATGCAGTTTCTGGTCCTAAGAGCAAGAGTTGTTTTCTGGTATGAAGAGTAACTATTGCGCTCCCATTGCCATACACAGTGCAAAAGCACTCGCGTCTGTTCCCAGCATGTACAGTGTATTGGACTGAAGAGGATTTACTGTTCTTGTCAGATTCCTAAGCAGAGTTGAACTAGATATAGCCCGTGTGTGTAGGAAGCACAGTTCTTTTGTTCTGAGCAAGCTCACTGTTCTGGCACTATAGGAAACACATTAGAGTAGAAGAGTGCTCTTTTCTCCAAAGCAGAGTGTGTTTCTTGTAAGGCGAGCTAGCATTTGTTTCCCAGTCGTAAATGGAGTTCAATCACATGCAGTTTCTGGTCCTATGAGCAAGAGTTGTTTTCTGGTAAGAAGAGTCACTGTTGCGCTGCCATTGTCATACACAGGGCAAATAGCACTGGCGTCTGTTCCCAGCAAGTACAGTGTATTGTACTGAAGAGGAGGTATTGTTCTTGTCAGTTTCCTAAGCAGAGTTGAACTAGATATGGCTCATGTGTGTTGGAAGCACAGTTCTTTTGTTCTGAGCAAGCTCACTGTTCGGACCCCATAGGAAACACAGTAGAGTAGAAGAGTGCTCTTTTCTCAAAAGAAGAGTGTGTTTCTTGTAAGACGCACTAGCGTTTGTTTCCCAGTCCTAAATGTAGTTGAATCCCATGCAGTTTTTCGTCCTATGATCAAGAGTTGTTTTCTGGTAAGAAGAGTCACTATA
This sequence comes from Peromyscus eremicus, assembly GCF_949786415.1. Classification (NCBI taxonomy): domain Eukaryota; kingdom Metazoa; phylum Chordata; class Mammalia; order Rodentia; family Cricetidae; genus Peromyscus; species Peromyscus eremicus. The sequence goes on from NW_026735065.1 coordinate 21,785, forward strand.
GCGCTCCAATTGCCATACACACTGCAAATAGCACTCGCGTCTGTTTCCAGCAAGTAATGTGTATTGGACTGAAGAGGAGCTACTGTTCTTGTCAGATTCCTAAGCAGAGTTGAACTAGATATGGCCCGTGTGTGTAGGAAGCACAGTTCTTTTGTTCTGAGCAAGCTCACTTTTCGAACCCCATAGGAAACACATTAGATTGAAGACTGCTCTTTTCTAAAAAGCAGAGTGTGTTTCTTGTAAGGTGAGCTAGCGTTTGTTTTCCAGTCCTAAATGGAGTTGAATCACATGCAGCTTCTGGTCCTACGAGCAAGAGCTGTTTTCTGGTAAGAAGAGTCACTATTGTGCTCCCATTGTCATACACAGTACAAATAGCACTGTCGTCTGTTCCCAGCATGTACAGTGTATTGGACTGAAGGCGATCTACTGTTCTTGTCAGTTTCCTAAGCAGAATTGAACTAGATATGGCCGTGTGTGTAGGAAGCACAGTTTTTTTGTTCTGAGCAAGCTCACTGTTGTGGCCTTATAGGAAACACAGCAGAGTAGAAGATGTTCTTTTCTCAAAAGTAGAGTGTGTTTCTTGTAAGGCGAGCTAGCGTTTGTTTTCCAGTCCTAAATGGAGTTGAATCACATTCAGTTGTTTGTCCCACGTGTAAGAGTTGTTTTCTGGTAAGGAAAGTCACTATTGTGCTCCCATTGCCATACACAGTGCAAATAGCACTCGCGTCTGTTCCCAGCAAGTACAGTGTATTACACTGAAGAGGAGCTACTGTTCTTGTCAGTTTCCTAAGCAGAGTTAAACTATATATGGCACGTGTGTGTAGGAAGCACAGTTCTTTTGATCTGAGCAAGCTCACTGTTCGGACCCCATAGGAAACACAGTAGAGTAGAAGAGTGCTCTTTTCTCAAAAGCAGAGTGTGTTTCTTGTAATGCGAGCTATCATTTGTTTCCCAGTCCTAAATGGGAGTTGAATCACATGCAGTTTCTGGTCCTACGAGCAAGAATTGTTTTCTGGTAAGAAGAGGCACTATTGTGCTCCCTCTGTCATACACAGGGCAAATAGTACTGGCGTCTGTTCCCAGCAAATACAGTGTATTGGACTGAAGAGGAGCTACTTTTCTTGTCAGTTTCCTAAGCAGAGTTGAACAAGATATAGCCCGTGTGTGTAGGAAGCACAGTTCTTTTTTTCTGAGCAAGCTCACTGTTTTGGCCCTATAGGAAACACAGTAGAGTAGAAGAGTGCTCTTTTCTCAAAAGAAGAGTGTATTTCTTGTAAGGCGAGCTAGCGTTTGTTTCCCAGTCCTAAATGGAGTTGAATCACATTCAGTTTTTGGTCCTACAAGCAAGAGTTGTTTTCTGGTTAGGAAAGTCAATACTGTGCTCCCATTGCCACACACAGTGCAAATAGGACTCGCGTCTGTTCCCATCAAGTACAGTGTATTGGACTGAAGAGGAGCTACTGTTCTTGTCAGTTTCCTAAGCAGAGTTGAACTAGATATGGCCCGTGTGTGTAGGAAGCACAGTTCTTTTGTTCTAAGCAAGCTCGCTGTTCAGACCCATCAGGAAACACCGTAGAATAGAAGAGTGCCCTTTCCTCAAAAGCATCGTGTGTTTTATGTAAGGCGAGCTAGCGTTTGTTTCCCTGTCCTAAATGGATTTGAATCACATGCAGTTTCTGGTCCAATGATCAAGAGTTGTTTTCTGGTAAGAAGAGTCACTATTGCTCTCCCATTGTCACACACAGGGCAAATAGCACTGGCGTCTGTTCCCAGCATGTACAGTGTATTGGACTGAACAGGATCTACTGTTCTTATCAGTTTCCTAAGCAGAATTGAACTAGATATGGCCGTGTGTGTAGGAAGCACAGTTCTTTTGTTCTGAGCATGCTCACTGTTCTGGCCCTATAGGAAACACAGTAGAGTAGAAGAGTGCTCTTTTCTCCGAAGCAGAGTGTGTTTCTTGTAAGGCGAGCTAGCGTTTGTTTCCCAGTTCTAAATGGAGTTGAATCACATGCAGTTTCTGGTCCAATGATCAAGAGTTGTTTTCTGGTAAGAAGAGTCACTATTGCTCTCCCATTGTCATACACAGGGCAAATAGCACTGGCGTCTGTTCCCAGCATGTACAGTGTATTGGACTGAACAGGATCTACTGTTCTTATCAGTTTCCTAAGCAGAATTGAACTAGATATGGCCGTGTGTGTAGGAAGCACAGTTCTTTTGTTCTGAGCATGCTCACTGTTCTGGCCCTATAGGAAACACAGTAGAGTAGAAGAGTGCTCTTTTCTCCGAAGCAGAGTGTGTTTCTTGTAAGGCGAGCTAGCGTTTGTTAACCAGTTCTAAATGGAGTTGATTCACATGCAGTTTCTGGTCCTATGAGCAAGAGTCGTTTTATGATAAAAAAGAGTCAATATTGGGCTCCCATTGTCACACACAGTGCAAGTAGCACTCGTGTCTGTTCCCAGCCAGTACAGTGTATTGGAATGAAGAGGAGCTACTGTTCTTGTCAGTTTCCTAAGCAGAGTTGAACTAGATATGGCCCGTGTGTGTAGGAAGCACAGTTCTTTTTTTCTGAGCAAGCTCACTGTTTTGGCCATATAGGAAACACAGTAGATTAGAAGAGTGCTCTTTTCTCAAAAGAAGAGTGTGTTTCTTGTAAGGCAAGTTAGCGTTTGTTTCCCAGTCCTAAATGTAGTTGAATCCCATGCAGTTTCTGGTCCTACAAGCAAGAGTTGTTTTCTGGTAAGAAGAGTCACTATTGCACTCCCATTGCCATACACAGTGCAAATAGCACTGGCGTCTGTTCCCAGCATGTACAGTGTATTGCACTGAAGAGGATCTGCTGTTCTTGTCAGTTTCCTAAGCAGAGTTGAAATAGATATAGCACGTGTGTGTAGGAAGCACAGTTCTTTTGTTCTGAGCAAGCTGACTGTTCGCACCCCATAGGAAACACAGTAGAGTAGAAGAGTGCTCTTTTCTCAAAAGCAGAGTGTGTTTCTTGTAAGGCGAGCTAGCGTTTATTTCCCAGTTCTTAATTGAGTTGAATCACATGCAGTTTTCGGTCCTACGAGCAAGAGTTTTTTTCTGGTAAGAAGCGTCACTATTGAGCTCCCGATTGCCATACACAGTGCAAATAGCACTCGCGTCTGTTCCCAGCAAGTACAGTGTATTGGACTGAAGAGGAGCTACTGTTCTTGTCAGTTTCCTAAGCAGAGTTGAACTAGATATGGCCCGTGTGTGTAGGAAGCACAGTTCTTTTGTCTGAGGAAGCTCACTGTTTGGACCCCATAGGAAACACAGTAGAGTAGGAGAGTGCTCTTTTCTCAAAAGCAGAGTGAGTTTCTTGTAAGGAGAGCTAGCGTTTGTTTCCCAGTCAGAAATGGAGTTGAATCCCATGCAGTTTCTGGTCCTACGAGCAAGAGTTGTTTTCTGATAAGAAAAGTCACTATTGAGCTCCCATTGCAATACACAGTGCAAATAGCACTCGCGTTAGTTTCCACCAAGTACAGTGTATTGGACGGAAGAGGAGCTACTGCTCTTGTCCGTTTCCTAAGCAGAGTTGAAGTAGATATGGCCCGTGTGTGTAGGAAGCACAGTTCTTTTGTTCTGAGCAAGCTCCCTGTTCGGACCGCATAGGAAACACAGTAGAGAGGAAGAGAGCTCTTTTCTCAAAAGCAGAGTGTGTTTCTTGTAAGGCGAGCTAGCGTTTGTTTCCCAGTTCTAAATGGGAGTTGAATCACATGCAGTTTCTGGTCATACGAGCAAGAGTTGTTTTCTGGTAAGAAGAGTCACTATTGCGCTCCCACTGTCATACACAGGGCAAATAGCACTGGCGTCTGTTTCCAGCATGTACAGTGTATTGGACTGAAGAGGAGCTACTGTTCTTGTCAGTTTCCTAAGCAGAGTTGAACTAGATATGGCCGTGTGTGTAGGAAGCACAGTTCTTTTGTTCTGAGCAAGCTCACTGTTTTGGCCCTATAGGGAACACAGTAGAGTAGAAGAGTGCTCTTTTCTCAAAAGCAGAGTGTGTTTCTTGTAAGGCGAGCTAGCGTTTGTTTCCCAGTCCTAAATGGAGTTGAATCACATGCAGTTTTTGGTCCTACAAGCAAGAGTTGTTTTCTGGTAAGGAAAGTCACTATTGTGCTCCCATTGCCACACACAGTGCAAATAGGACTTGCGTCTGTTCCCATCAAGTACAGTGTATTGGACTGAAGAGGAGCTACTGTTCTTGTCAGTTTCCTAAGCAGAGTTGAACTAGATATGGCCCGTGTGTGTAGGAAGCACAGTTCGTTTTTTCTGAGCCATCTCGCTGTTCGGACCCAATAGGAAACACCGTAGAGTAGAAGAGTGCCCTTTTCTCAAAAGCATAGTGTGTTTCTTGTAAGGCGAGCTAGGGTTTGTTTCCCTGTCCTAAATGGATTTGAATCACATGCAGTTTCTGGTCCAATGAGCAAGAGTTGTTTTCTGGTAAGAAGAGTCACTATTGTGCTCCCATTCTCATACACGGGGCAAATAGCACTGGCGTCTGTTCCCAGCATGTACAGTGTATTGGACTGAAGAGGAGCTACTGTTCTTGTCAGTTTCCTAAGCAGAATTGAACTAGATATGGCTGTGTGTGTAGGAAGCACAGTTCTTTTGTTCTGAGCATGCTCACTGTTCTGGCCCTATAGGAAACACAGTAGAGTAGATGAGTGATCTTTTCTCAAAAGCAGAGTGTGTTTCTTGTAAGGCGAGCTAGCGTTAGTTTCCCAGTTCTAAATGGAGTTGAATCACATGCAGTTTCTGGTCATACTAGCAAGCGTCGTTTTCTGGTAGGAAAGTCACTATTGTGCTCCCATTGCCACACACAGTGCAAATAGCACTCGCATCTGTTCCCAGCCAGTACAGTGTATTGGACTGAAGAGGAGCTACTGCTCTTGTCAGTTTCCTAAGCAGAGTTGAACTAGATATGGCCCGTGTGTGTAGGAAGCACAGTTCTTTGGTTCTGAGCAAGCTCACTTTTCGGACCCCATAGGAAACACATTAGAGTAGAAGAGTGCTCTTTTCTAAAAATTAGAGTGTGTTTCTGTAAGGAGAGCTTGCGTTTGTTTCCCAGTCCTAAATGGAGTTGAATCACATGCATATTCTGGTCCTACGTGCAAGAGTTATATTCTGGTAAGAAGAGTCACTATTGTGCTCCCACTGTCATACACAGGGCAAATAGCACTGGCGTCTCTTCCCAGCATGTACAGTGTATTGGACTGAAGAGGAGCTACTGTTCTTGTCAGTTTCCTAAGCAGAGTTGAACTAGATATGGCCGTGTGTGTAGGAAGCACAGTTCTTTTGTTCTGAGCAAGCTCACTGTTAGGAACCCATAGGAAACACAGTAGAGTAGAAGAGTGCTCTTTTCTCAAAAGCAGAGTGTGTTTCTTGTAAGGCAAGCTAGTGTTTGTTTCCCAGTCCTACATGGAGTTGAATCACATGCAGTTTCTGGTCCTAAGGGCAAGAGTTGTTTTCTGGTAAGAAGAGTCACTATTGCGCTCCCATTGGCATACACAGGGCAAATAGCACTGGCGTATGTTCCCAGCATATACAGTGTATTGGACTGAAGGGGATCTACTGTTCTTGTCAGTTTCCTAAGCAGAATTGAACTAGATAAGGCCGTGTGTGTATGAAGCACAGTTCTTTTGTTCTGAGCAAGCTCACTCTTTTGGCCCTATAGGAAAAACATTAGAGTAGAAGAGTGCTCTTTTCTCAAAAGCAGAGTGTGTTTCTTGTAAGGCGAGCTAGCGTTTGTTTGCCAGTCCTAAATGAAGTTGAATCACATGCAGTTTTTGGTCCCACGAGCAAGAGTTGTTTACTGGTAAGAAGAGTGACTATTGCGCTCCCATTGTCATACACAGGGCAAATAGCACTGGCGTCTGTTCCCAGCATGTACACTGTATTGGACTGAAGAGAATCTACTGTTCTTGTCAGTTTCCTAAGCAGAGTTGAACTAGATATGGCCGTGTGTGTAGGAAGAACAGTTCTTTTCTTCTGAGCCAGCTCACTGTTCGGACACCATAGGAAATACAGTAGAGTGGAAGAGTACCCTTTTTTAAAGCAGAGTGTGTTTCTTGTAAGGCGAGTTAGCCTTTGTTTCTCAGTCCTAAATGGAGTTGAATCACATGCAGGTTCTGGTCCTACGAGCAAGAGTTGTTTTCTGGTAAGAAGAGTCACTAGTGTGCTCCCATTGTCATTCACAGGGCATATAGCACTGGCATCTGTTCCCGGCATGTACAGTGTATTGTACTTAAGAGGATCTACTGTTCTTGTCAGTTTCCTAAGCAGAATTGATAGAGATATGGCGCGTGTGTGTAGGAAGCACAGTTCTTTTGTTCTGAGCAAGCTCACTGTTCTGGCCCTATAGGAAACACAGTAGAGTAGAAGAGTGCTCTTTTCTCAAAAGCAGAGTGTGTTTCTTGTAAGGCGAGCTAGCGTTTGTTTCAAGTCTTAAATGGAGTTGAATCACATGCAAATCTGGTCCTATGAGCAATAGTTGTTTTCTGGTAAGAAGAGTCATTATTGTGCTCCCATTGTCATTCAAAAAGCAAATAGCACTGTCGTCTGTTCCCAGCATGTACAGTGTATTGGACTGAAGAGGATCTACTGTTCTTGTCAGTTTCCTAAGCAGAATTGAAATAGATATGGCCATGTGTAGGAAGCACAGTTCTTTGGTTCTGAGCAAGCTCACTGTTCTGGCCCTATAGGAAACACAGTAGAGTAGAAGAGTGCTCTTTTCTCAAAAGCAGAGTGTGTTGCTTGTAAGGCGAGCTAGCGTTTGTTTTCCAGTCCTAAATGGAGTTGAATCACATGCAGTTGTTGGTCCCATGAGCAAGAGTTGTTTTCTGGTAAGGAAAGTCACTATTGTGCTCCCATTGCCATGCACAGTGCAAAGAGCACTCGCGTCTGATCCCAGCAAGTACAGTGTATTGTACTGAAGAGGAGGTATTGTTCTTGTCAGTTTCCTAAGCAGAGTTGAACTAGATATGGCTCATGTGTGTAGGAAGCACAGTTCTTTTGTTCTGAGCAAGCTCACTGTTTGGACCCCATAGGAAACACAGTAGAGTAGAAGAGTGCTCTTTTCTCAAAAGCAGAGTGTGTTTCTTGTAAGACGCACTAGCGTTTGTTTCCCAGTCCTAAATGCAGTTGAATCCCATGCAGTTTTTCGTCCTATGATCAAGAGTTGTTTTCTGGTAAGAAGAGTCACTATAGCGCTCCAATTGCCATACACACTGCAAATAGCACTCGCGTCTCTTCCCAGCAAGTAATGTGTATTGGACTGAAGAGGAGCTACTGTTCTTGTCAGATTCCTAAGCAGAGTTGAACTAGATATGGCCCGTGTGTGTAGGAAGCACAGTTCTTTTGTTCTGAGGAAGCTCACTTTTCGAACCCCATAGGAAACACATTAGATTGAAGACTGCTCTTTTCTAAAAAGCAGAGTGTGTTTCTTGTAAGGCGAGCTAGCGTTTGTTTTCCAGTCCCAAATGGAGTTGAATCACATGCAGTTTCTGGTCCTACGAGCAAGAGCTGTTTTCTGGTAAGAAGAGTCACTATTGTGCTCCCATTGTCATACACAGTGCAAATAGCACTGTCGTCTGTTCCCAGCATGTACAGTGTATTGGACTGAAGGGGATCTACTGTTCTTGTCAGTTTCCTAAGCAGAATTGAACTAGATATGGCCGTGTGTGTAGGAAGCACAGTTTTTTTGTTCTGAGCAAGCTCACTGTTTTGGCCCTATAGGAAACACAGCAGAGTAGAAGATGTTCTTTTCTCAAAAGTAGAGTGTGTTTCTTGTAAGGCGAGTTAGCGTTTGTTTTCCAGTCCTAAATGGAGTTGAATCACATTCAGTTGTTTGTCCCACGTGTAAGAGTTGTTTTCTGGTAAGGAAAGTCACTATTGTGCTCCCATTGCCATACACAGTACAAATAGCACTCGCATCTGTTCCCAGCAAGTCAGTGTATTACACTGAAGAGGAGCTACTGTTCTTGTAAGTTTCCTAAGCAGAGTTAAACTATATATGGCACGTGTGTGTAGGAAGCACAGTTCTTTTGTTCTGAGCAAGCTCACTGTTCGGACCCCATAGGAAACACAGTAGAGTAGAAGAGTGCTCTTTTCTCAAAAGCAGAGTGTGTTTCTTGTAATGCGAGCTAGCATTTGTTTACCAGTCCTAAATGGGAGTTGAATCACATGCAGTTTCTGGTCCTACGAGCAAGAATTGTTTTCTGGTAAGAAGAGGCACTATTGTGCTCCCTCTGTCATACACAGGGCAAATAGCACTGGCGTCTGTTCCCAGCAAATACAGTGTATTGGACTGAAGAGGAGCTACTTTTCTTGTCAGTTTCCTAAGCAGAGTTGAACAAGATATAGCCCATGTGTGTAGGAAGCACAGTTCTTTTTTTCTGAGCAAGCTCACTGTTTTGGCCCTATAGGAAACACAGTAGAGTAGAAGAGTGCTCTTTTCTCAAAAGAAGAGTGTATTTCTTGTAAGGCGAGCTAGCATTTGTTTCCCAGTCCTAAATGGAGTTGAATCACATGCTGTTTTTGGTCCTACAAGCAAGAGTTGTTTTCTGGTTAGGAAAGTCAATACTGTGCTCCCATTGCCACACACAGTGCAAATAGGACTCGTGTCTGTTCCCATCAAGTACAGTGTATTGGACTGAAGAGGAGCTACTGTTCTTGTCAGTTTCCTAAGCAGAGTTGAACTAGATATGGCCCGTGTGTGTAGGAAGCACAGTTCTTTTGTTCTAAGCAAGCTCGCAGTTCAGACCCATTAGGAAACACCGTAGAATAGAAGAGTGCCCTTTCCTCAAAAGCATCTTGTGTTTCTTGTAAGGCGAGCTAGCATTTGTTTCCCAGTTCTAAATGGAGTTGAATCACATGCAGTTTCTGGTCCAATGATCAAGAGTTGTTTTCTGGTAAGAAGAGTCACTATTGCTCTCCCATTGTCATACACAGGGCAAATAGCACTGGCGTCTGTTCCCAGCATGTACAGTGTATTGGACTGAACAGGATCTACTGTTCTTATCAGTTTCCTAAGCAGAATTGAACTAGATATGGCCGTGTGTGTAGGAAGCACAGTTCTTTTGTTCTGAGCATGCTCACTGTTCTGGCTCTATAGGAAACACAGTAGAGTAGAAGAGTGCTCTTTTCTCCGAAGCAGAGTGTGTTTCTTGTAAGGCAAGCTAGCGTTTGTTTCCCAGTTCTAAATGGAGTTGAATCACATGCAGTTTCTGGTCCTACGAGCAAGAGTCGTTTTATGATAAAAAGAGTCAATATTGGGCTCCCATTGCCACACACAGTGCAAGTAGCACTCGTGTCTGTTCCCAGCCAGTACAGTGTATTGGAATGAAGAGGAGCTACTGTTCTTCTCAGTTTCCTAAGCAGAGTTGAACTAGATATGGCCCGTGTGTGTAGGAAGCACAGTTCTTTTTTTCTGAGCAAGCTCACTGTTTTGGCCATATAGGAAACACAGTAGAGTAGAAGAGTGCTCTTTTCTCAAAAGAAGAGTGTGTTTCTTGTAAGGCAAGTTAGCGTTTGTTTCCCAGTCCTAAATGTAGTTGAATCCCATGCAGTTTCTGGTCCTACAAGCAAGAGTTGTTTTCTGGTAAGAAGAGTCACTATTGCACTCCCATTGCCATACACAGTGCAAATAGCACTGGCGTCTGTTCTCAGCAATTACAGTGTATTGGACTGAAGAGGATCTACTGTTCTTGTCAGTTTCCTAAGCAGAGTTGAACTAGATATAGCACGTGTGTGTAGGAAGCACAGTTCTTTTGTTCTGAGCAAGCTGACTGTTTGTACCCCATAGGAAACACAGTAGAGTAGAAGAGTGCTCTTTTCTCAAAAGCAGAGTGTGTTTCTTGTAAGGCGAGCTAGCGTTTATTTCCCAGTTCTTAATTGAGTTGAATCACATGCAGTTTCTGGTCCTAAGAGCAAGAGTTTTTTTCTGGTAAGAAGCGTCACTATTGAGCTCCCATTGCCATACACAGTCCAAAAGCACTCGCGTATGTTCCCAGCAAGTACAGTGTATTGGACTGAAGAGGATTTACTGTTCTTGTCAGATTCCTAAGCAGAGTTGAACTAGATATGGCCCGTGTGTGTAGGAAGCACAGTTCTTTTGTTCTGAGCAAGCTCACTGTTCTGGCACTATAGGAAACACATTAGAGTAGAAGAGTGCTCTTTTCTCCAAAGCAGAGTGTGTTTCTTTTAAGGCGAGCTAGCGTTTTTTCCCAGTCATAAATGGAGTTCAATCACATGCAGTTTCTTGTCCTATGAGCAAGAGTTGTTTTCTGGTAAGAAGAGTCACTATTGCGCTCCCATTGTTATACACAGGGCAAATAGCACTGGCGTCTGTTCCCAGCAAGTACAGTGTATTGGACTGAAGAGGATTTACTGTTCTTGTCAGTTTCCTAAGCTGAATTGAACTAGATATGGCCCGTGTGTGTAGGAAGCACAGTTCTTTTGTTCTGAGCAAGCTCACTGTTCGGACCCCATAGAAAACCCAGTAGACTAGAAGAGTGCTCTTTTCTCAAAAGCAGAGTGTGTTTCTTGTAAGGCAAGCTAGCGTTTGTTTCCCAGTCCTAAATGGAGTTGAATCACATGCAGTTTCTGGTCCTACGAGCAAGAGTTATTTTCTGGTAAGGAAAGTAACTATTGCGCTCCCATTGTCATACACAGGGCAATTAGCACTGGCGTCTGTTCCCAGCATGTACAGTGTATTTGAATGAAGGGAAGCTACTCTTCTTGTCAGTATCCTAAGCAGAATTGAACTAGATATGGCCCCTGTGTGTAGGAAGCACAGTTCTTTTGTTCTGAGGAAGCTCAATGTTCGGACCCCATAGGAAACACAGTAGAGTAGAAGAGTGTTCTTTTCTCAAAAGCAGAGTGTGTTTCTTGTAAGGCGAGCTAGCGTTTGTTTCCCAGTCCTAAATGGAGTTGAATCACTACCAGTTTTTGGTCCTACTAGCAAGAGTTGTTTTCTGGTAAGGAAAGTCACTATTGTGTTCCCAATGCCATACACATTGCATATAGCACTTGCATCTGTTCCCAGGAAGTACAGTGTATTGGACTGAAGAGGAGCTACTGTTTTGTCAGTTTCCTAAGCAAAGTTGAACTAGATATGGCCCGTGTGTGTAGAAAGCACAGTTCTTTTGTTCTGAGCAAGGTCATTGTTTGGACCCCATAGGAAACACAGTAGAGAAGAAGAGTGCTCTTTTCTCAAAAGTAGAGTGTGTTTCTTGTAAGGCGACCTAGCATTTGTTTCCCAGTCCTAAATGGAGTTGAATCCCAAGCAGTTTCTGGTCCTACGAGCAAGAGTTGTTTTCTTGCAAGGAAAGTCTCCTGCGCTCCCATTGTCATACACAGGGAAGTTAGCACTGGCGTCTGTTCCTAGCATGTACAGTTTATTGGACTGAAGAGGATCTACTGTTCTTGTCAGTTTCCTAGGCAGAATTGAACTAGATATGGCCGTGTGTGTAGGAAGCACAGTTCTTTTGTTCTGAGCAAGCTCACAGTTCTGGCCCTATAGGAAACACAGTAGAGTAGAAGAGTGTTCTTTTCTCAAAATCAGAGTGTGTTTCTTGTAAGGCGAGCTAGCGTTTGTTTCCCAGTCCTAAATGAGTTGAATCACATGCAGTTTTTGGTCCTATGAGCAAGAGATGTTTTCTGGTAAGGAAAGTCACTATTGCACTCCAATTGCCATACTGAGTGCAAATAGCACTCACGTCTGTTCGCAGCAAGTACAGTGTATTGGATTGAAGATGAGGTACTGTTCTTGTCAATTTCCTAAGCAGAATTGATCTAGATATGGCCCGTGTGTGTAGGAAGCACAGTTCTTTTGTTCTGAGCAAGCTCACTGTTCGGAACCCATAGGAAACACAGTACAGTAGAAGAGTGCTCTTTTCTCAAAAGCAGAGTGTGTTTCTTGTAAGGCGAGCTAGCGTTTGTTTCTTAGTCCTAAATCGAGTTGAGTCACATGCAGTTTTTGGTCTTATGAGGAAGAGTTGTTTTCTGGTAAGAAGAGTCACTATTGTGCTCCCAATGCCATACACAGTGCAAATAGCACTCGCGTCTGTTGCCAGCAAGTACAGTGTATTGGACTGAAGAGGAGCTACTGTTCTTGTCAGTTTCCTAAGCAGAGTTGAACTAGATATGGCCCCTGTGTGTAGGAAGCACAGTTCTTTTGTTCTGAGCAAGCTCACTGTTCGGAACACATAGGAAACACAGTAGAGTAGAAGAGTGCTCTTTTCTCAAACGCAGATTGTGTTTCTTGTAAGGCAAGCTAGTGTTTGTATCCCAGTCAGAAATGGATTTGAATCCCATGCAGTTTCTGGTCCTATGAGCAAGAGTTTTTTTCTGATAAGAAGAGTCACTATTGTGCTCCCTTTGCCATACACAGTGCAAATGCACTCGCGTCTGTTCTCAGCAATTACAGTGTATTGGACTGAAGAGGAGCCACTGTTCTTGTCAGTTTTCTAAGCAAAGTTGAACTAGATATGGCCCGTGTGTGTAGGAAGCACAGTTCTTTTGTTCTGAGCAAGCTCACTGTTTGTACCCCATAGGAAAAACAGTAGAGTAGTAGAGTGCTCTTTTCTCAAAAGCAGAGTGTGTTTCTTATAAGGCGAGCTAGCGTTTGTTTCCCAGTCCTAAAGGGAATTGAATCACATGCAGTTTCTGGTCCTAAGAGCAAGAGTTGTTTTCTGGTATGAAGAGTAACTATTGCGCTCCCATTGCCATACACAGTGCAAAAGCACTCGCGTCTGTTCCCAGCATGTACAGTGTATTGGACTGAAGAGGATTTACTGTTCTTGTCAGATTCCTAAGCAGAGTTGAAATAGATATAGCCCGTGTGTGTAGGAAGCACAGTTCTTTTGTTCTGAGCAAGCTCACTGTTCTGGCACTATAGGAAACACATTAGAGTAGAAGAGTGCTCTTTTCTCCAAAGCAGAGTGTGTTTCTTTTAAGGCGAGCTAGCATTTGTTTCCCAGTCATAAATGGAGTTCAATCACATGCAGTTTCTTGTCCTATGAGCAAGAGCTGTTTTCTGGTAAGAAGAGTCACTGTTGCGCTGCCATTGTCATACACAGGGCAAATAGCACTGGCGTCTGTTCCCAGCATGTACAGTGTATTGGACTGAAGAGGATCTACTGTTCTTGTCAGTTTCCTAAGCAGAATTGAACTAGATATGGCCCGTGTGTGTAGGAAGCACAGTTCTTTTGTTCTGAGCAAGCTCACAGTTCTGGCACTATAGGAAACACAGTAGAGTAGAAGAGTGCTCTTTTCTCAAAAGCAGAGTGTGTTTCTTGTAAGGTGAGCTAGCGTTTGTTTCCCAGTCCCAAATGGAGTTGAGTAACATGCAGTATTTGGTCCTATGAGCAAGAGTTGTTTTAAGGTAAGAAGAGTTACTATTGCGCTCCCATTGTTATACACAGGGCAAATAGCACTGGCGTCTGTTCCCAGCAAGTACAGTGTATTGGACTGAAGAGGATTTACTGTTCTTGTCAGTTTCCTAAGCTGAATTGACCTAGATATGGCCCGTGTGTGTAGGAAGCACAGTTCTTTTGTTCTGAGCAAGCTCACTGTTCGGACCCCATAGAAAATACAGTAGAGTAGAAGAGTGCTCTGTTCTCAAAAGCAGAGTGTGTTTCTTGTAAGGCGAGCTAGCGTTTGTTTCCCAGTCCTAAATGGAGATGAATCACATGCAGATTCTGGTCCTACGAGCAAGAGTTATTTTCTGGTAAGGAAAGTAACTATTGCGCTCCCATTGTCATACACAGGGCAATTAGCACTGGCGTCTGTTCCCAACATGTACAGTGTATTTGAATGAAGGGAAGCTACTCTTCTTGTCAGTATCCTAAGCAGAATTGAACTAGATATGGCCCCTGTGTGTAGGAAGCACAGTTCTTTTGTTCTGAGGAAGCTCAATGTTCGGACCCCATAGGAAAACAGTAGAGTAGAAGAGTGTTCTTTTCTCAAAAGCAGAGTGTGTTTCTTGTAAGGCGAGCTAGCGTTTGTTTCCCAGTCCTAAATGGAGTTGAATCACTACCAGTTTTTGGTCCTACGAGCAAGAGTTGTTTTCTGGTAAGGAAAGTCACTATTGTGTTCCCAATGCCATACACATTGCATATAGCACTTGCGTCTGTTCCCAGGAAGTACAGTGTATTGGACTGAAGAGGAGCTACTGTTTTGTCAGTTTCCTAAGCAAAGTTGAACTAGATATGGCCCGTGTGTGTAGAAAGCACAGTTCTTTTGTTCTGAGCAAGGTCATTGTGTGGACCCCATAGGAAACACAGTAGAGAAGAAGAGTGCTCTTTTCTCAAAAGCAGAGTGTGTTTCTTGTAAGGCGAGCTAGCGTTTGTTTCTTAGTCCTAAATCTAGTTGAGTCACATGCAGTTTTTGGTCTTATGAGGAAGAGTTGTTTTCTGGTAAGAAGAGTCACTATTGTGCTCCCATTGCCATACACAGTGCAAATAGCACTCACGTCTGTTGCCAGCAAGTACAGTGTATTGGACTGAAGAGGAGCTACTGTTCTTGTCAGTTTCCTAAGCAGAGTTGAACTAGATATGGCCCCTGTGTGTAGGAAGCACAGTTCTTTTGTTCTGAGCAAGCTCACTGTTCGGAACACATAGGAAACACAGTAGAGTAGAAGAGTGCTCTTTTCTCAAACGCAGATTGTGTTTCTTGTAAGGCAAGCTAGTGCTTGTATCAAAGTCAGAAATGGATTTGAATCCCATGCAGTTTCTAGTCCTATGAGCAAGAGTTTTTTTCTGGTAAGAAGAGTCACTATTGAGCTCCCTTTGTCATACACAGGGCATATAGCACTGATGTCTGTTCCGAGCATGTACATTGTATTGGACTGAAGAGGATCTACTGTTCTTGTCAGGTTCTTAAGCAGAATTGAACTAGATATGGCCCGTGTGTGTAGGAAGCACAGTTCTTTTGTTCTGAGCAAGCTCACTGTTCAGAACCCATAGGAAACACAGTACAGTAGAAGAGTGCTCTTTTCTCAAAAGCAGAGTGTGTTTCTTGTAAGGTGAGCTAGCGTTTGTTTCTTAGTCCTAAATCGAGTTGAGTCACATGCAGTTTTTGGTCTTATGAGGAAGAGTTGTTTTCTGGTAAGAAGAGTCACTATTGCGCTCCCATTGTCATACACAGGGCAAATAGCACTGGTGTCTGTTCCCAGCATGTATAGTGTATTGGACTGAAAAGGATCTACTGTTCTTGTCAGTTTCCTAAGCAGAATTGAACTAGATATGGCCGTGTGTAGGAAGCACAGTTCTTTTGTTCTGAGCAAGCTCACTGTTCGGAACCCATAGGAAACACAGTACAGTAGAAGAGTGCTCTTTTCTCAAAAGCAGAGTGGGTTTCTTGTAAGGCGAGCTTGCGTTTGTTTCTTAGTCCTAAATCGAGTTGAGTCACATGCAGTTTTTGGTCTTATGAGGAAGAGTTGTTTTCTGGTAAGAAGAGTCACTATTTTGCTCCCATTGCCATACACAGTGCAAATAGCACTCGCGTCTGTTGCCAGCAAGTACAGTGTATTGGACTGAAGAGGAGCTACTGTTCTTGTCAGTTTCCTAAGCAGAGTTGAACTAGATATGGCCCCTGTGTGTAGGAAGCACAGTTCTTTTGTTCTGAGCAAGCTCATTGTTCGGAACACATAGGAAACACAGTAGAGTAGAAGAGTGCTCTTTTCTCAAACGCAGATTGTGTTTCTTGTAAGGCAAGCTAGTGTTTGTATCCCAGTCAGAAATGGATTTGAATCCCATGCAGTTTCTGGTCCTATGAGCAAGAGTTTTTTTCTGGTAAGAAGAGTCACTATTGCGCTCCCATTGCCATACACAGTGCAAATAGCACTCTCGTCTGTTCTCAGCAATTACAGTGTATTGGACTGAAGAGGAGCCACTGTTCTTGTCAGTTTTCTAAGCAAAGTTGAACTAGATATGGCCCGTGTGTGTAGAAAGCACAGTTCTTTTGTTCTGAGCAAGCTCACTGTTTGTACCCCATAGGAAAAACAGTAGAGTAGTAGAGTGCTCTTTTCTCAAAAGCAGACTGTGTTTCTTGTAAGGCGAGCTAGCGTTTGTTTCCCAGTCCTAAAGGGAATTGAATCACATGCAGTTTCTGGTCCTAAGAGCAAGAGTTGTTTTCTGGTATGAAGAGTAACTATTGCGCTCCCATTGCCATACACAGTGCAAAAGCACTCGCGTCTGTTCCCAGCATGTACAGTGTATTGGACTGAAGAGGATTTACTGTTCTTGTCAGATTCCTAAGCAGAGTTGAACTAGATATAGCCCGTGTGTGTAGGAAGCACAGTTCTTTTGTTCTGAGCAAGCTCACTGTTCTGGCACTATAGGAAACACATTAGAGTAGAAGAGTGCTCTTTTCTCCAAAGCAGAGTGTGTTTCTTGTAAGGCGAGCTAGCATTTGTTTCCCAGTCGTAAATGGAGTTCAATCACATGCAGTTTCTGGTCCTATGAGCAAGAGTTGTTTTCTGGTAAGAAGAGTCACTGTTGCGCTGCCATTGTCATACACAGGGCAAATAGCACTGGCGTCTGTTCCCAGCATGTACAGTGTATTGGACTGAAGAGGATCTACTGTTCTTGTCAGTTTCCTAAGCAGAACTGAACTAGATATGGCCCGTGTGTGTAGGAAGCACAGTTCTTTTGTTCTGAGCAAGCTCACAGTTCTGGCACTATAGGAAACACAGTAGAGTAGAAGAGTGCTCTTTTCTCAAAAGCAGAGTGTGTTTCTTGTAAGGCGAGCTAGAGTTTGTTTCCCAGTCCCAAATGGAGTTGAGTAACATGCAGTATTTGGTCCTATGAGCAAGAGTTGTTTTCTGGTAAGAAGAGTCACTATTGCGCTCCCATTGTTATACACAGGGCAAATAGCACTGGCGTCTGTTCCCAGTAAGTACAGTGTATTGGACTGAAGAGGATTTACAGTTCTTGTCAGTTTCCTAACCTGAATTGAACTAGATATGGACCGTGTGTGTAGGAAGCACAGTTCTTTTGTTCTGAGCAAGCTCACTGTTCGGACCCCATAGAAAACACAGTAGAGTAGAAGAGTGCTCTTTTCTCAAAAGCAGAGTGTGTTTCTTGTAAGGCGAGCTAGCGTTTGTTTCCCAGTCATAAATGGAGTTGAATCACATGCAGTTTCTGGTCCTATGAGCAAGAGTTGTTTTCTGGTAAGGAAAGTAACTATTGCGCTCCCATTGTCATACACAGGGCAATTAGCACTGGCGTCTGTTCCCAGCATGTACAGTGTATTTGAATGAAGGGAAGCTACTGTTCTTGTCAGTATCCTAAGCAGAATTGAACTAGATATGGCCCCTGTGTTTGGGAAGCACAGTTCTTTTGTTCTGAGCAAGCTCACAGTTCTGGCACTATAGGAAACAAGTAGAGTAGAAGACTGCTCTTTTCTCAAAAGCAGAGTGTGTTTCTTGTAAGGCGAGCTATTGTTTGTTTCCCAGTCAAATATGGAGTTGAATCCCATGCAATTTCTGGTCCTACGACCAAGAATGATTTTCTGGTAAGAAGAGACACTATTGCGATCCCATTGTCATACACAGGGCAAAAAGCACTGGTGTCTGCTCTTAGCAAGTACAGTGTACTGGACTGAAGAGGATCTACTGTTCTTGTCAGATTCCTAAGCAGAGTTGAACTAGATATAGCCCGTGTGTGTAGGAAGCACAGTTCTTTTGTTCTGAGCAAGCTCACTGTTCGGAACCCATAGGAAACACAGTACAGTAGAAGAGTGCTCTTTTCTCAAAAGCAGAGTGTGTTTCTTGTAAGGCGAGCTAGCGTTTGTTTCTTAGTCCTAAATCTAGTTGAGTCACATGCAGTTTTTGGTCTTATGAGGAAGAGTTGTTTTCTGGTAAGGAAAGTCACTATTGCACTCCAATTGCCATACTGAGTGCAAATAGCACTCGCGTCTGTTCCCAGCAAGTACAGTGTATTGGACTGAATCGGAGCTCCTGTTCTTGTCAGTTTCCTAAGCAGAGTTGAACTAGATATGGCCCGTGTGTGTAGGAAGCACAGTTCTTTTGTTCTGAGCAAGCTCACTGTTCGGAACACATAGGAAACACAGTACAGTAGAAGAGTGCTCTTTTCTCAAAAGCAGAGTGTGTTTCTTGTAAGGCGAGCTAGCGTTTGTTTCTTAGTCCTAAATCTAGTTGAGTCACATGCAGTTTTTGGTCTTATGAGGAAGAGTTGTTTTCTGGTAAGGAAAGTCACTATTGCACTCCAATTGCCATACTGAGTGCAAATAGCACTCGCGTCTGTTCCCAGCAAGTACAGTGTATTGGACTGAAGAGGATCTACTGTTCTTGTCAGTTTCCTATGCAGAGTTGAACTAGATATAGCCCGTGTGTGTAGGAAGCACAGTTCTTTTGTTCTGAGCAAGCTCACTGTTCGGAACACATAGGAAACACAGTAGAGCAGAAGAGTGCTCTTTTCCCAAACGCAGATTGTGTTTCTTGTAAGGCAAGCTAGTGTTTGAATCCCAGTCAGAAATGGATTTGAATGCCATGCAGTTTCTGGTCCTATGAGCAAGAGTTTTTTTCTGGTAAGAAGAGTCACTATTGCGCTCCCATTGCCATACACAGTGCAAATGCACTCGCGTCTGTTCTCAGCAATTACAGTGTATTGGACTGAAGAGGAGCCACTGTTCTTGTCAGTTTTCTAAGCAAAGTTGAACTAGATATGGCCCGTGTGTGTAGGAAGCACAGTTCTTTTGTTCTGAGCAAGCTCACTGTTTGTACCCCATAGGAAAAACAGTAGAGTAGTAGAGTGCTCTTTTCTCAAAAGCAGAGTGTCTTTCTTGTAAGGCGAGCTAGCGTTTGTTTCCCAGTCCTAAAGTGAATTGAATCACATGCAGTTTCTGGTCCTAAGAGCAAGAGTTGTTTTCTGGTATGAAGAGTAACTATTGCGCTCCCATTGCCATACACAGTGCAAAAGCACTGGCGTCTGTTCCCACCATGTACAGTGTATTGGACTGAAGAGGATTTACTGTTCTTGTCAGATTCCTAAGCAGAGTTGAACTAGATATAGCCCGTGTGTGTAGGAAGCACAGTTCTTTTGTTCTGAGCAAGCTCACTGTTCTGGCACTATAGGAAACACATTAGAGTAGAAGAGTGCTCTTTTCTCAAAAGCAGAGTGTGTTTCCTGTAAGGCGAGCTAGCGTTTGTTTCCCAGTCCTAAATGGAGTTGAATCCCATGCAGTTTCTGGTCCTACGAGCAAGAGTTGTTTTCTTGCAAGGAAAGTCACTCTTGCGCTGCCATTGTCATACACAGGGCAGTTAGCACTGGCGTCTGTTCCTAGCATGTACAGTTTATTGGACTGAAGAGGATCTACTGTTCTTGTCAGTATCCTAAGCAGAATTGAAGTAGATATGGCCCCTGTGTGTAGGAAGCAGAGTTCTTTTGTTCTGAGCAAGGTCACAGTTCTGGCACTATAGGAAACAAGTAGAGCAGAAGAGTGCTCTTTTCTCAAAAGCAGAGTGTGTTTCTTGTAAGGCGAGCTAGCGTTAGTTTCCCAGTTCTAAATGGAGTTGAATCACATGCAGTTTCTGGTCATACTAGCAAGCGTCGTTTTCTGGTAGGAAAGTCACTATTGTGCTCCCATTGCCACACACAGTGCAAATAGCACTCGCATCTGTTCCCAGCCAGTACAGTGTATTGGACTGAAGAGGAGCTACTGCTCTTGTCAGTTTCCTAAGCAGAGTTGAACTAGATATGGCCCGTGTGTGTAGGAAGCACAGTTCTTTGGTTCTGAGCAAGCTCACTTTTCGGACCCCATAGGAAACACATTAGAGTAGAAGAGTGCTCTTTTCTAAAAATTAGAGTGTGTTTCTGTAAGGAGAGCTTGCGTTTGTTTCCCAGTCCTAAATGGAGTTGAATCACATGCATATTCTGGTCCTACGTGCAAGAGTTATATTCTGGTAAGAAGAGTCACTATTGTGCTCCCACTGTCATACACAGGGCAAATAGCACTGGCGTCTCTTCCCAGCATGTACAGTGTATTGGACTGAAGAGGAGCTACTGTTCTTGTCAGTTTCCTAAGCAGAGTTGAACTAGATATGGCCGTGTGTGTAGGAAGCACAGTTCTTTTGTTCTGAGCAAGCTCACTGTTAGGAACCCATAGGAAACACAGTAGAGTAGAAGAGTGCTCTTTTCTCAAAAGCAGAGTGTGTTTCTTGTAAGGCAAGCTAGTGTTTGTTTCCCAGTCCTACATGGAGTTGAATCACATGCAGTTTCTGGTCCTAAGGGCAAGAGTTGTTTTCTGGTAAGAAGAGTCACTATTGCGCTCCCATTGGCATACACAGGGCAAATAGCACTGGCGTATGTTCCCAGCATATACAGTGTATTGGACTGAAGGGGATCTACTGTTCTTGTCAGTTTCCTAAGCAGAATTGAACTAGATAAGGCCGTGTGTGTATGAAGCACAGTTCTTTTGTTCTGAGCAAGCTCACTCTTTTGGCCCTATAGGAAAAACATTAGAGTAGAAGAGTGCTCTTTTCTCAAAAGCAGAGTGTGTTTCTTGTAAGGCGAGTTAGCGTTTGTTTGCCAGTCCTAAATGAAGTTGAATCACATGCAGTTTTTGGTCCCACGAGCAAGAGTTGTTTACTGGTAAGAAGAGTGACTATTGCGCTCCCATTGTCATACACAGGGCAAATAGCACTGGCGTCTGTTCCCAGCATGTACACTGTATTGGACTGAAGAGAATCTACTGTTCTTGTCAGTTTCCTAAGCAGAGTTGAACTAGATATGGCCGTGTGTGTAGGAAGAACAGTTCTTTTCTTCTGAGCCAGCTCACTGTTCGGACACCATAGGAAATACAGTAGAGTGGAAGAGTACCCTTTTTTAAAGCAGAGTGTGTTTCTTGTAAGGCGAGTTAGCCTTTGTTTCTCAGTCCTAAATGGAGTTGAATCACATGCAGGTTCTGGTCCTACGAGCAAGAGTTGTTTTCTGGTAAGAAGAGTCACTAGTGTGCTCCCATTGTCATTCACAGGGCATATAGCACTGGCATCTGTTCCCGGCATGTACAGTGTATTGGACTTAAGAGGATCTACTGTTCTTGTCAGTTTCCTAAGCAGAATTGATAGAGATATGGCGCGTGTGTGTAGGAAGCACAGTTCTTTTGTTCTGAGCAAGCTCACTGTTCTGGCCCTATAGGAAACACAGTAGAGTAGAAGAGTGCTCTTTTCTCAAAAGCAGAGTGTGTTTCTTGTAAGGCGAGCTAGCGTTTGTTTCAAGTCTTAAATGGAGTTGAATCACATGCAAATCTGGTCCTATGAGCAATAGTTGTTTTCTGGTAAGAAGAGTCATTATTGTGCTCCCATTGTCATTCAAAAAGCAAATAGCACTGTCGTCTGTTCCCAGCATGTACAGTGTATTGGACTGAAGAGGATCTACTGTTCTTGTCAGTTTCCTAAGCAGAATTGAAATAGATATGGCCATGTGTAGGAAGCACAGTTCTTTGGTTCTGAGCAAGCTCACTGTTCTGGCCCTATAGGAAACACAGTAGAGTAGAAGAGTGCTCTTTTCTCAAAAGCAGAGTGTGTTGCTTGTAAGGCGAGCTAGCGTTTGTTTTCCAGTCCTAAATGGAGTTGAATCACATGCAGTTGTTGGTCCCATGAGCAAGAGTTGTTTTCTGGTAAGGAAAGTCACTATTGTGCTCCCATTGCCATGCACAGTGCAAAGAGCACTCGCGTCTGATCCCAGCAAGTACAGTGTATTGTACTGAAGAGGAGGTATTGTTCTTGTCAGTTTCCTAAGCAGAGTTGAACTAGATATGGCTCATGTGTGTAGGAAGCACAGTTCTTTTGTTCTGAGCAAGCTCACTGTTTGGACCCCATAGGAAACACAGTAGAGTAGAAGAGTGCTCTTTTCTCAAAAGCAGAGTGTGTTTCTTGTAAGACGCACTAGCGTTTGTTTCCCAGTCCTAAATGCAGTTGAATCCCATGCAGTTTTTCGTCCTATGATCAAGAGTTGTTTTCTGGTAAGAAGAGTCACTATAGCGCTCCAATTGCCATACACACTGCAAATAGCACTCGCGTCTCTTCCCAGCAAGTAATGTGTATTGGACTGAAGAGGAGCTACTGTTCTTGTCAGATTCCTAAGCAGAGTTGAACTAGATATGGCCCGTGTGTGTAGGAAGCACAGTTCTTTTGTTCTGAGGAAGCTCACTTTTCGAACCCCATAGGAAACACATTAGATTGAAGACTGCTCTTTTCTAAAAAGCAGAGTGTGTTTCTTGTAAGGCGAGCTAGCGTTTGTTTTCCAGTCCCAAATGGAGTTGAATCACATGCAGTTTCTGGTCCTACGAGCAAGAGCTGTTTTCTGGTAAGAAGAGTCACTATTGTGCTCCCATTGTCATACACAGTGCAAATAGCACTGTCGTCTGTTCCCAGCATGTACAGTGTATTGGACTGAAGGGGATCTACTGTTCTTGTCAGTTTCCTAAGCAGAATTGAACTAGATATGGCCGTGTGTGTAGGAAGCACAGTTTTTTTGTTCTGAGCAAGCTCACTGTTTTGGCCCTATAGGAAACACAGCAGAGTAGAAGATGTTCTTTTCTCAAAAGTAGAGTGTGTTTCTTGTAAGGCGAGTTAGCGTTTGTTTTCCAGTCCTAAATGGAGTTGAATCACATTCAGTTGTTTGTCCCACGTGTAAGAGTTGTTTTCTGGTAAGGAAAGTCACTATTGTGCTCCCATTGCCATACACAGTACAAATAGCACTCGCATCTGTTCCCAGCAAGTCAGTGTATTACACTGAAGAGGAGCTACTGTTCTTGTAAGTTTCCTAAGCAGAGTTAAACTATATATGGCACGTGTGTGTAGGAAGCACAGTTCTTTTGTTCTGAGCAAGCTCACTGTTCGGACCCCATAGGAAACACAGTAGAGTAGAAGAGTGCTCTTTTCTCAAAAGCAGAGTGTGTTTCTTGTAATGCGAGCTAGCATTTGTTTACCAGTCCTAAATGGGAGTTGAATCACATGCAGTTTCTGGTCCTACGAGCAAGAATTGTTTTCTGGTAAGAAGAGGCACTATTGTGCTCCCTCTGTCATACACAGGGCAAATAGCACTGGCGTCTGTTCCCAGCAAATACAGTGTATTGGACTGAAGAGGAGCTACTTTTCTTGTCAGTTTCCTAAGCAGAGTTGAACAAGATATAGCCCATGTGTGTAGGAAGCACAGTTCTTTTTTTCTGAGCAAGCTCACTGTTTTGGCCCTATAGGAAACACAGTAGAGTAGAAGAGTGCTCTTTTCTCAAAAGAAGAGTGTATTTCTTGTAAGGCGAGCTAGCATTTGTTTCCCAGTCCTAAATGGAGTTGAATCACATGCTGTTTTTGGTCCTACAAGCAAGAGTTGTTTTCTGGTTAGGAAAGTCAATACTGTGCTCCCATTGCCACACACAGTGCAAATAGGACTCGTGTCTGTTCCCATCAAGTACAGTGTATTGGACTGAAGAGGAGCTACTGTTCTTGTCAGTTTCCTAAGCAGAGTTGAACTGGATATGGCCCGTGTGTGTAGGAAGCACAGTTCTTTTGTTCTAAGCAAGCTCGCAGTTCAGACCCATTAGGAAACACCGTAGAATAGAAGAGTGCCCTTTCCTCAAAAGCATCTTGTGTTTCTTGTAAGGCGAGCTAGCATTTGTTTCCCAGTTCTAAATGGAGTTGAATCACATGCAGTTTCTGGTCCAATGATCAAGAGTTGTTTTCTGGTAAGAAGAGTCACTATTGCTCTCCCATTGTCATACACAGGGCAAATAGCACTGGCGTCTGTTCCCAGCATGTACAGTGTATTGGACTGAACAGGATCTACTGTTCTTATCAGTTTCCTAAGCAGAATTGAACTAGATATGGCCGTGTGTGTAGGAAGCACAGTTCTTTTGTTCTGAGCATGCTCACTGTTCTGGCTCTATAGGAAACACAGTAGAGTAGAAGAGTGCTCTTTTCTCCGAAGCAGAGTGTGTTTCTTGTAAGGCGAGCTAGCGTTTGTTTCCCAGTTCTAAATGGAGTTGAATCACATGCAGTTTCTGGTCCAATGATCAAGAGTTGTTTTCTGGTAAGAAGAGTCACTATTGCTCTCCCATTGTCATACACAGGGCAAATAGCACTGGCGTCTGTTCCCAGCATGTACAGTGTATTGGACTGAACAGGATCTACTGTTCTTATCAGTTTCCTAAGCAGAATTGAACTAGATATGGCCGTGTGTGTAGGAAGCACAGTTCTTTTGTTCTGAGCATGCTCACTGTTCTGGCCCTATAGGAAACACAGTAGAGTAGAAGAGTGCTCTTTTCTCCGAAGCAGAGTGTGTTTCTTGTAAGGCGAGCTAGCGTTTGTTAACCAGTTCTAAATGGAGTTGATTCACATGCAGTTTCTGGTCCTATGAGCAAGAGTCGTTTTATGATAAAAAAGAGTCAATATTGGGCTCCCATTGTCACACACAGTGCAAGTAGCACTCGTGTCTGTTCCCAGCCAGTACAGTGTATTGGAATGAAGAGGAGCTACTGTTCTTGTCAGTTTCCTAAGCAGAGTTGAACTAGATATGGCCCGTGTGTGTAGGAAGCACAGTTCTTTTTTTCTGAGCAAGCTCACTGTTTTGGCCATATAGGAAACACAGTAGATTAGAAGAGTGCTCTTTTCTCAAAAGAAGAGTGTGTTTCTTGTAAGGCAAGTTAGCGTTTGTTTCCCAGTCCTAAATGTAGTTGAATCCCATGCAGTTTCTGGTCCTACAAGCAAGAGTTGTTTTCTGGTAAGAAGAGTCACTATTGCACTCCCATTGCCATACACAGTGCAAATAGCACTGGCGTCTGTTCCCAGCATGTACAGTGTATTGCACTGAAGAGGATCTGCTGTTCTTGTCAGTTTCCTAAGCAGAGTTGAAATAGATATAGCACGTGTGTGTAGGAAGCACAGTTCTTTTGTTCTGAGCAAGCTGACTGTTCGCACCCCATAGGAAACACAGTAGAGTAGAAGAGTGCTCTTTTCTCAAAAGCAGAGTGTGTTTCTTGTAAGGCGAGCTAGCGTTTATTTCCCAGTTCTTAATTGAGTTGAATCACATGCAGTTTTCGGTCCTATGAGCAAGAGTTTTTTTCTGGTAAGAAGCGTCACTATTGAGCTCCCGATTGCCATACACAGTGCAAATAGCACTCGCGTCTGTTCCCAGCAAGTACAGTGTATTGGACTGAAGAGGAGCTACTGTTCTTGTCAGTTTCCTAAGCAGAGTTGAACTAGATATGGCCCGTGTGTGTAGGAAGCACAGTTCTTTTGTCTGAGGAAGCTCACTGTTTGGACCCCATAGGAAACACAGTAGAGTAGGAGAGTGCTCTTTTCTCAAAAGCAGAGTGAGTTTCTTGTAAGGAGAGCTAGCGTTTGTTTCCCAGTCAGAAATGGAGTTGAATCCCATGCAGTTTCTGGTCCTACGAGCAAGAGTTGTTTTCTGATAAGAAAAGTCACTATTGAGCTCCCATTGCAATACACAGTGCAAATAGCACTCGCGTTAGTTTCCACCAAGTACAGTGTATTGGACGGAAGAGGAGCTACTGCTCTTGTCCGTTTCCTAAGCAGAGTTGAAGTAGATATGGCCCGTGTGTGTAGGAAGCACAGTTCTTTTGTTCTGAGCAAGCTCCCTGTTCGGACCGCATAGGAAACACAGTAGAGAGGAAGAGAGCTCTTTTCTCAAAAGCAGAGTGTGTTTCTTGTAAGGCGAGCTAGCGTTTGTTTCCCAGTTCTAAATGGGAGTTGAATCACATGCAGTTTCTGGTCATACGAGCAAGAGTTGTTTTCTGGTAAGAAGAGTCACTATTGCGCTCCCACTGTCATACACAGGGCAAATAGCACTGGCGTCTGTTTCCAGCATGTACAGTGTATTGGACTGAAGAGGAGCTACTGTTCTTGTCAGTTTCCTAAGCAGAGTTGAACTAGATATGGCCGTGTGTGTAGGAAGCACAGTTCTTTTGTTCTGAGCAAGCTCACTGTTTTGGCCCTATAGGGAACACAGTAGAGTAGAAGAGTGCTCTTTTCTCAAAAGCAGAGTGTGTTTCTTGTAAGGCGAGCTAGCGTTTGTTTCCCAGTCCTAAATGGAGTTGAATCACATGCAGTTTTTGGTCCTACAAGCAAGAGTTGTTTTCTGGTAAGGAAAGTCACTATTGTGCTCCCATTGCCACACACAGTGCAAATAGGACTTGCGTCTGTTCCCATCAAGTACAGTGTATTGGACTGAAGAGGAGCTACTGTTCTTGTCAGTTTCCTAAGCAGAGTTGAACTAGATATGGCCCGTGTGTGTAGGAAGCACAGTTCGTTTTTTCTGAGCCATCTCGCTGTTCGGACCCAATAGGAAACACCGTAGAGTAGAAGAGTGCCCTTTTCTCAAAAGCATAGTGTGTTTCTTGTAAGGCGAGCTAGGGTTTGTTTCCCTGTCCTAAATGGATTTGAATCACATGCAGTTTCTGGTCCAATGAGCAAGAGTTGTTTTCTGGTA
Source organism: Peromyscus eremicus (assembly GCF_949786415.1). Classification (NCBI taxonomy): domain Eukaryota; kingdom Metazoa; phylum Chordata; class Mammalia; order Rodentia; family Cricetidae; genus Peromyscus; species Peromyscus eremicus. The sequence goes on from NW_026735065.1 coordinate 48,280, forward strand.
AGAAGAGTCACTATTGTGCTCCCATTCTCATACACGGGGCAAATAGCACTGGCGTCTGTTCCCAGCATGTACAGTGTATTGGACTGAAGAGGAGCTACTGTTCTTGTCAGTTTCCTAAGCAGAATTGAACTAGATATGGCTGTGTGTGTAGGAAGCACAGTTCTTTTGTTCTGAGCATGCTCACTGTTCTGGCCCTATAGGAAACACAGTAGAGTAGATGAGTGATCTTTTCTCAAAAGCAGAGTGTGTTTCTTGTAAGGCGAGCTAGCGTTAGTTTCCCAGTTCTAAATGGAGTTGAATCACATGCAGTTTCTGGTCATACTAGCAAGCGTCGTTTTCTGGTAGGAAAGTCACTATTGTGCTCCCATTGCCACACACAGTGCAAATAGCACTCGCATCTGTTCCCAGCCAGTACAGTGTATTGGACTGAAGAGGAGCTACTGCTCTTGTCAGTTTCCTAAGCAGAGTTGAACTAGATATGGCCCGTGTGTGTAGGAAGCACAGTTCTTTGGTTCTGAGCAAGCTCACTTTTCGGACCCCATAGGAAACACATTAGAGTAGAAGAGTGCTCTTTTCTAAAAATTAGAGTGTGTTTCTGTAAGGAGAGCTTGCGTTTGTTTCCCAGTCCTAAATGGAGTTGAATCACATGCATATTCTGGTCCTACGTGCAAGAGTTATATTCTGGTAAGAAGAGTCACTATTGTGCTCCCACTGTCATACACAGGGCAAATAGCACTGGCGTCTCTTCCCAGCATGTACAGTGTATTGGACTGAAGAGGAGCTACTGTTCTTGTCAGTTTCCTAAGCAGAGTTGAACTAGATATGGCCGTGTGTGTAGGAAGCACAGTTCTTTTGTTCTGAGCAAGCTCACTGTTAGGAACCCATAGGAAACACAGTAGAGTAGAAGAGTGCTCTTTTCTCAAAAGCAGAGTGTGTTTCTTGTAAGGCAAGCTAGTGTTTGTTTCCCAGTCCTACATGGAGTTGAATCACATGCAGTTTCTGGTCCTAAGGGCAAGAGTTGTTTTCTGGTAAGAAGAGTCACTATTGCGCTCCCATTGGCATACACAGGGCAAATAGCACTGGCGTATGTTCCCAGCATATACAGTGTATTGGACTGAAGGGGATCTACTGTTCTTGTCAGTTTCCTAAGCAGAATTGAACTAGATAAGGCCGTGTGTGTATGAAGCACAGTTCTTTTGTTCTGAGCAAGCTCACTCTTTTGGCCCTATAGGAAAAACATTAGAGTAGAAGAGTGCTCTTTTCTCAAAAGCAGAGTGTGTTTCTTGTAAGGCGAGCTAGCGTTTGTTTGCCAGTCCTAAATGAAGTTGAATCACATGCAGTTTTTGGTCCCACGAGCAAGAGTTGTTTACTGGTAAGAAGAGTGACTATTGCGCTCCCATTGTCATACACAGGGCAAATAGCACTGGCGTCTGTTCCCAGCATGTACACTGTATTGGACTGAAGAGAATCTACTGTTCTTGTCAGTTTCCTAAGCAGAGTTGAACTAGATATGGCCGTGTGTGTAGGAAGAACAGTTCTTTTCTTCTGAGCCAGCTCACTGTTCGGACACCATAGGAAATACAGTAGAGTGGAAGAGTACCCTTTTTTAAAGCAGAGTGTGTTTCTTGTAAGGCGAGTTAGCCTTTGTTTCTCAGTCCTAAATGGAGTTGAATCACATGCAGGTTCTGGTCCTACGAGCAAGAGTTGTTTTCTGGTAAGAAGAGTCACTAGTGTGCTCCCATTGTCATTCACAGGGCATATAGCACTGGCATCTGTTCCCGGCATGTACAGTGTATTGTACTTAAGAGGATCTACTGTTCTTGTCAGTTTCCTAAGCAGAATTGATAGAGATATGGCGCGTGTGTGTAGGAAGCACAGTTCTTTTGTTCTGAGCAAGCTCACTGTTCTGGCCCTATAGGAAACACAGTAGAGTAGAAGAGTGCTCTTTTCTCAAAAGCAGAGTGTGTTTCTTGTAAGGCGAGCTAGCGTTTGTTTCAAGTCTTAAATGGAGTTGAATCACATGCAAATCTGGTCCTATGAGCAATAGTTGTTTTCTGGTAAGAAGAGTCATTATTGTGCTCCCATTGTCATTCAAAAAGCAAATAGCACTGTCGTCTGTTCCCAGCATGTACAGTGTATTGGACTGAAGAGGATCTACTGTTCTTGTCAGTTTCCTAAGCAGAATTGAAATAGATATGGCCATGTGTAGGAAGCACAGTTCTTTGGTTCTGAGCAAGCTCACTGTTCTGGCCCTATAGGAAACACAGTAGAGTAGAAGAGTGCTCTTTTCTCAAAAGCAGAGTGTGTTGCTTGTAAGGCGAGCTAGCGTTTGTTTTCCAGTCCTAAATGGAGTTGAATCACATGCAGTTGTTGGTCCCATGAGCAAGAGTTGTTTTCTGGTAAGGAAAGTCACTATTGTGCTCCCATTGCCATGCACAGTGCAAAGAGCACTCGCGTCTGATCCCAGCAAGTACAGTGTATTGTACTGAAGAGGAGGTATTGTTCTTGTCAGTTTCCTAAGCAGAGTTGAACTAGATATGGCTCATGTGTGTAGGAAGCACAGTTCTTTTGTTCTGAGCAAGCTCACTGTTTGGACCCCATAGGAAACACAGTAGAGTAGAAGAGTGCTCTTTTCTCAAAAGCAGAGTGTGTTTCTTGTAAGACGCACTAGCGTTTGTTTCCCAGTCCTAAATGCAGTTGAATCCCATGCAGTTTTTCGTCCTATGATCAAGAGTTGTTTTCTGGTAAGAAGAGTCACTATAGCGCTCCAATTGCCATACACACTGCAAATAGCACTCGCGTCTCTTCCCAGCAAGTAATGTGTATTGGACTGAAGAGGAGCTACTGTTCTTGTCAGATTCCTAAGCAGAGTTGAACTAGATATGGCCCGTGTGTGTAGGAAGCACAGTTCTTTTGTTCTGAGGAAGCTCACTTTTCGAACCCCATAGGAAACACATTAGATTGAAGACTGCTCTTTTCTAAAAAGCAGAGTGTGTTTCTTGTAAGGCGAGCTAGCGTTTGTTTTCCAGTCCCAAATGGAGTTGAATCACATGCAGTTTCTGGTCCTACGAGCAAGAGCTGTTTTCTGGTAAGAAGAGTCACTATTGTGCTCCCATTGTCATACACAGTGCAAATAGCACTGTCGTCTGTTCCCAGCATGTACAGTGTATTGGACTGAAGGGGATCTACTGTTCTTGTCAGTTTCCTAAGCAGAATTGAACTAGATATGGCCGTGTGTGTAGGAAGCACAGTTTTTTTGTTCTGAGCAAGCTCACTGTTTTGGCCCTATAGGAAACACAGCAGAGTAGAAGATGTTCTTTTCTCAAAAGTAGAGTGTGTTTCTTGTAAGGCGAGTTAGCGTTTGTTTTCCAGTCCTAAATGGAGTTGAATCACATTCAGTTGTTTGTCCCACGTGTAAGAGTTGTTTTCTGGTAAGGAAAGTCACTATTGTGCTCCCATTGCCATACACAGTACAAATAGCACTCGCATCTGTTCCCAGCAAGTCAGTGTATTACACTGAAGAGGAGCTACTGTTCTTGTAAGTTTCCTAAGCAGAGTTAAACTATATATGGCACGTGTGTGTAGGAAGCACAGTTCTTTTGTTCTGAGCAAGCTCACTGTTCGGACCCCATAGGAAACACAGTAGAGTAGAAGAGTGCTCTTTTCTCAAAAGCAGAGTGTGTTTCTTGTAATGCGAGCTAGCATTTGTTTACCAGTCCTAAATGGGAGTTGAATCACATGCAGTTTCTGGTCCTACGAGCAAGAATTGTTTTCTGGTAAGAAGAGGCACTATTGTGCTCCCTCTGTCATACACAGGGCAAATAGCACTGGCGTCTGTTCCCAGCAAATACAGTGTATTGGACTGAAGAGGAGCTACTTTTCTTGTCAGTTTCCTAAGCAGAGTTGAACAAGATATAGCCCATGTGTGTAGGAAGCACAGTTCTTTTTTTCTGAGCAAGCTCACTGTTTTGGCCCTATAGGAAACACAGTAGAGTAGAAGAGTGCTCTTTTCTCAAAAGAAGAGTGTATTTCTTGTAAGGCGAGCTAGCATTTGTTTCCCAGTCCTAAATGGAGTTGAATCACATGCTGTTTTTGGTCCTACAAGCAAGAGTTGTTTTCTGGTTAGGAAAGTCAATACTGTGCTCCCATTGCCACACACAGTGCAAATAGGACTCGTGTCTGTTCCCATCAAGTACAGTGTATTGGACTGAAGAGGAGCTACTGTTCTTGTCAGTTTCCTAAGCAGAGTTGAACTAGATATGGCCCGTGTGTGTAGGAAGCACAGTTCTTTTGTTCTAAGCAAGCTCGCAGTTCAGACCCATTAGGAAACACCGTAGAATAGAAGAGTGCCCTTTCCTCAAAAGCATCTTGTGTTTCTTGTAAGGCGAGCTAGCATTTGTTTCCCAGTTCTAAATGGAGTTGAATCACATGCAGTTTCTGGTCCAATGATCAAGAGTTGTTTTCTGGTAAGAAGAGTCACTATTGCTCTCCCATTGTCATACACAGGGCAAATAGCACTGGCGTCTGTTCCCAGCATGTACAGTGTATTGGACTGAACAGGATCTACTGTTCTTATCAGTTTCCTAAGCAGAATTGAACTAGATATGGCCGTGTGTGTAGGAAGCACAGTTCTTTTGTTCTGAGCATGCTCACTGTTCTGGCTCTATAGGAAACACAGTAGAGTAGAAGAGTGCTCTTTTCTCCGAAGCAGAGTGTGTTTCTTGTAAGGCAAGCTAGCGTTTGTTTCCCAGTTCTAAATGGAGTTGAATCACATGCAGTTTCTGGTCCTACGAGCAAGAGTCGTTTTATGATAAAAAGAGTCAATATTGGGCTCCCATTGCCACACACAGTGCAAGTAGCACTCGTGTCTGTTCCCAGCCAGTACAGTGTATTGGAATGAAGAGGAGCTACTGTTCTTCTCAGTTTCCTAAGCAGAGTTGAACTAGATATGGCCCGTGTGTGTAGGAAGCACAGTTCTTTTTTTCTGAGCAAGCTCACTGTTTTGGCCATATAGGAAACACAGTAGAGTAGAAGAGTGCTCTTTTCTCAAAAGAAGAGTGTGTTTCTTGTAAGGCAAGTTAGCGTTTGTTTCCCAGTCCTAAATGTAGTTGAATCCCATGCAGTTTCTGGTCCTACAAGCAAGAGTTGTTTTCTGGTAAGAAGAGTCACTATTGCACTCCCATTGCCATACACAGTGCAAATAGCACTGGCGTCTGTTCTCAGCAATTACAGTGTATTGGACTGAAGAGGATCTACTGTTCTTGTCAGTTTCCTAAGCAGAGTTGAACTAGATATAGCACGTGTGTGTAGGAAGCACAGTTCTTTTGTTCTGAGCAAGCTGACTGTTTGTACCCCATAGGAAACACAGTAGAGTAGAAGAGTGCTCTTTTCTCAAAAGCAGAGTGTGTTTCTTGTAAGGCGAGCTAGCGTTTATTTCCCAGTTCTTAATTGAGTTGAATCACATGCAGTTTCTGGTCCTAAGAGCAAGAGTTTTTTTCTGGTAAGAAGCGTCACTATTGAGCTCCCATTGCCATACACAGTCCAAAAGCACTCGCGTATGTTCCCAGCAAGTACAGTGTATTGGACTGAAGAGGATTTACTGTTCTTGTCAGATTCCTAAGCAGAGTTGAACTAGATATGGCCCGTGTGTGTAGGAAGCACAGTTCTTTTGTTCTGAGCAAGCTCACTGTTCTGGCACTATAGGAAACACATTAGAGTAGAAGAGTGCTCTTTTCTCCAAAGCAGAGTGTGTTTCTTTTAAGGCGAGCTAGCGTTTTTTCCCAGTCATAAATGGAGTTCAATCACATGCAGTTTCTTGTCCTATGAGCAAGAGTTGTTTTCTGGTAAGAAGAGTCACTATTGCGCTCCCATTGTTATACACAGGGCAAATAGCACTGGCGTCTGTTCCCAGCAAGTACAGTGTATTGGACTGAAGAGGATTTACTGTTCTTGTCAGTTTCCTAAGCTGAATTGAACTAGATATGGCCCGTGTGTGTAGGAAGCACAGTTCTTTTGTTCTGAGCAAGCTCACTGTTCGGACCCCATAGAAAACCCAGTAGAGTAGAAGAGTGCTCTTTTCTCAAAAGCAGAGTGTGTTTCTTGTAAGGCAAGCTAGCGTTTGTTTCCCAGTCCTAAATGGAGTTGAATCACATGCAGTTTCTGGTCCTACGAGCAAGAGTTATTTTCTGGTAAGGAAAGTAACTATTGCGCTCCCATTGTCATACACAGGGCAATTAGCACTGGCGTCTGTTCCCAGCATGTACAGTGTATTTGAATGAAGGGAAGCTACTCTTCTTGTCAGTATCCTAAGCAGAATTGAACTAGATATGGCCCCTGTGTGTAGGAAGCACAGTTCTTTTGTTCTGAGGAAGCTCAATGTTCGGACCCCATAGGAAACACAGTAGAGTAGAAGAGTGTTCTTTTCTCAAAAGCAGAGTGTGTTTCTTGTAAGGCGAGCTAGCGTTTGTTTCCCAGTCCTAAATGGAGTTGAATCACTACCAGTTTTTGGTCCTACTAGCAAGAGTTGTTTTCTGGTAAGGAAAGTCACTATTGTGTTCCCAATGCCATACACATTGCATATAGCACTTGCATCTGTTCCCAGGAAGTACAGTGTATTGGACTGAAGAGGAGCTACTGTTTTGTCAGTTTCCTAAGCAAAGTTGAACTAGATATGGCCCGTGTGTGTAGAAAGCACAGTTCTTTTGTTCTGAGCAAGGTCATTGTTTGGACCCCATAGGAAACACAGTAGAGAAGAAGAGTGCTCTTTTCTCAAAAGTAGAGTGTGTTTCTTGTAAGGCGACCTAGCATTTGTTTCCCAGTCCTAAATGGAGTTGAATCCCAAGCAGTTTCTGGTCCTACGAGCAAGAGTTGTTTTCTTGCAAGGAAAGTCTCCTGCGCTCCCATTGTCATACACAGGGAAGTTAGCACTGGCGTCTGTTCCTAGCATGTACAGTTTATTGGACTGAAGAGGATCTACTGTTCTTGTCAGTTTCCTAGGCAGAATTGAACTAGATATGGCCGTGTGTGTAGGAAGCACAGTTCTTTTGTTCTGAGCAAGCTCACAGTTCTGGCCCTATAGGAAACACAGTAGAGTAGAAGAGTGTTCTTTTCTCAAAATCAGAGTGTGTTTCTTGTAAGGCGAGCTAGCGTTTGTTTCCCAGTCCTAAATGAGTTGAATCACATGCAGTTTTTGGTCCTATGAGCAAGAGATGTTTTCTGGTAAGGAAAGTCACTATTGCACTCCAATTGCCATACTGAGTGCAAATAGCACTCACGTCTGTTCGCAGCAAGTACAGTGTATTGGATTGAAGATGAGGTACTGTTCTTGTCAATTTCCTAAGCAGAATTGATCTAGATATGGCCCGTGTGTGTAGGAAGCACAGTTCTTTTGTTCTGAGCAAGCTCACTGTTCGGAACCCATAGGAAACACAGTACAGTAGAAGAGTGCTCTTTTCTCAAAAGCAGAGTGTGTTTCTTGTAAGGCGAGCTAGCGTTTGTTTCTTAGTCCTAAATCGAGTTGAGTCACATGCAGTTTTTGGTCTTATGAGGAAGAGTTGTTTTCTGGTAAGAAGAGTCACTATTGTGCTCCCAATGCCATACACAGTGCAAATAGCACTCGCGTCTGTTGCCAGCAAGTACAGTGTATTGGACTGAAGAGGAGCTACTGTTCTTGTCAGTTTCCTAAGCAGAGTTGAACTAGATATGGCCCCTGTGTGTAGGAAGCACAGTTCTTTTGTTCTGAGCAAGCTCACTGTTCGGAACACATAGGAAACACAGTAGAGTAGAAGAGTGCTCTTTTCTCAAACGCAGATTGTGTTTCTTGTAAGGCAAGCTAGTGTTTGTATCCCAGTCAGAAATGGATTTGAATCCCATGCAGTTTCTGGTCCTATGAGCAAGAGTTTTTTTCTGATAAGAAGAGTCACTATTGTGCTCCCTTTGCCATACACAGTGCAAATGCACTCGCGTCTGTTCTCAGCAATTACAGTGTATTGGACTGAAGAGGAGCCACTGTTCTTGTCAGTTTTCTAAGCAAAGTTGAACTAGATATGGCCCGTGTGTGTAGGAAGCACAGTTCTTTTGTTCTGAGCAAGCTCACTGTTTGTACCCCATAGGAAAAACAGTAGAGTAGTAGAGTGCTCTTTTCTCAAAAGCAGAGTGTGTTTCTTATAAGGCGAGCTAGCGTTTGTTTCCCAGTCCTAAAGGGAATTGAATCACATGCAGTTTCTGGTCCTAAGAGCAAGAGTTGTTTTCTGTTATGAAGAGTAACTATTGCGCTCCCATTGCCATACACAGTGCAAAAGCACTCGCGTCTGTTCCCAGCATGTACAGTGTATTGGACTGAAGAGGATTTACTGTTCTTGTCAGATTCCTAAGCAGAGTTGAAATAGATATAGCCCGTGTGTGTAGGAAGCACAGTTCTTTTGTTCTGAGCAAGCTCACTGTTCTGGCACTATAGGAAACACATTAGAGTAGAAGAGTGCTCTTTTCTCCAAAGCAGAGTGTGTTTCTTTTAAGGCGAGCTAGCATTTGTTTCCCAGTCATAAATGGAGTTCAATCACATGCAGTTTCTTGTCCTATGAGCAAGAGCTGTTTTCTGGTAAGAAGAGTCACTGTTGCGCTGCCATTGTCATACACAGGGCAAATAGCACTGGCGTCTGTTCCCAGCATGTACAGTGTATTGGACTGAAGAGGATCTACTGTTCTTGTCAGTTTCCTAAGCAGAATTGAACTAGATATGGCCCGTGTGTGTAGGAAGCACAGTTCTTTTGTTCTGAGCAAGCTCACAGTTCTGGCACTATAGGAAACACAGTAGAGTAGAAGAGTGCTCTTTTCTCAAAAGCAGATTGTGTTTCTTGTAAGGTGAGCTAGCGTTTGTTTCCCAGTCCCAAATGGAGTTGAGTAACATGCAGTATTTGGTCCTATGAGCAAGAGTTGTTTTAAGGTAAGAAGAGTTACTATTGCGCTCCCATTGTTATACACAGGGCAAATAGCACTGGCGTCTGTTCCCAGCAAGTACAGTGTATTGGACTGAAGAGGATTTACTGTTCTTGTCAGTTTCCTAAGCTGAATTGAACTAGATATGGCCCGTGTGTGTAGGAAGCACAGTTCTTTTGTTCTGAGCAAGCTCACTGTTCGGACCCCATAGAAAATACAGTAGAGTAGAAGAGTGCTCTGTTCTCAAAAGCAGAGTGTGTTTCTTGTAAGGCGAGCTAGCGTTTGTTTCCCAGTCCTAAATGGAGATGAATCACATGCAGATTCTGGTCCTACGAGCAAGAGTTATTTTCTGGTAAGGAAAGTAACTATTGCGCTCCCATTGTCATACACAGGGCAATTAGCACTGGCGTCTGTTCCCAACATGTACAGTGTATTTGAATGAAGGGAAGCTACTCTTCTTGTCAGTATCCTAAGCAGAATTGAACTAGATATGGCCCCTGTGTGTAGGAAGCACAGTTCTTTTGTTCTGAGGAAGCTCAATGTTCGGACCCCATAGGAAAACAGTAGAGTAGAAGAGTGTTCTTTTCTCAAAAGCAGAGTGTGTTTCTTGTAAGGCGAGCTAGCGTTTGTTTCCCAGTCCTAAATGGAGTTGAATCACTACCAGTTTTTGGTCCTACGAGCAAGAGTTGTTTTCTGGTAAGGAAAGTCACTATTGTGTTCCCAATGCCATACACATTGCATATAGCACTTGCGTCTGTTCCCAGGAAGTACAGTGTATTGGACTGAAGAGGAGCTACTGTTTTGTCAGTTTCCTAAGCAAAGTTGAACTAGATATGGCCCGTGTGTGTAGAAAGCACAGTTCTTTTGTTCTGAGCAAGGTCATTGTGTGGACCCCATAGGAAACACAGTAGAGAAGAAGAGTGCTCTTTTCTCAAAAGCAGAGTGTGTTTCTTGTAAGGCGAGCTAGCGTTTGTTTCTTAGTCCTAAATCTAGTTGAGTCACATGCAGTTTTTGGTCTTATGAGGAAGAGTTGTTTTCTGGTAAGAAGAGTCACTATTGTGCTCCCATTGCCATACACAGTGCAAATAGCACTCACGTCTGTTGCCAGCAAGTACAGTGTATTGGACTGAAGAGGAGCTACTGTTCTTGTCAGTTTCCTAAGCAGAGTTGAACTAGATATGGCCCCTGTGTGTAGGAAGCACAGTTCTTTTGTTCTGAGCAAGCTCACTGTTCGGAACACATAGGAAACACAGTAGAGTAGAAGAGTGCTCTTTTCTCAAACGCAGATTGTGTTTCTTGTAAGGCAAGCTAGTGCTTGTATCAAAGTCAGAAATGGATTTGAATCCCATGCAGTTTCTAGTCCTATGAGCAAGAGTTTTTTTCTGGTAAGAAGAGTCACTATTGAGCTCCCTTTGTCATACACAGGGCATATAGCACTGATGTCTGTTCCGAGCATGTACATTGTATTGGACTGAAGAGGATCTACTGTTCTTGTCAGGTTCTTAAGCAGAATTGAACTAGATATGGCCCGTGTGTGTAGGAAGCACAGTTCTTTTGTTCTGAGCAAGCTCACTGTTCGGAACCCATAGGAAACACAGTACAGTAGAAGAGTGCTCTTTTCTCAAAAGCAGAGTGTGTTTCTTGTAAGGTGAGCTAGCGTTTGTTTCTTAGTCCTAAATCGAGTTGAGTCACATGCAGTTTTTGGTCTTATGAGGAAGAGTTGTTTTCTGGTAAGAAGAGTCACTATTGCGCTCCCATTGTCATACACAGGGCAAATAGCACTGGTGTCTGTTCCCAGCATGTATAGTGTATTGGACTGAAAAGGATCTACTGTTCTTGTCAGTTTCCTAAGCAGAATTGAACTAGATATGGCCGTGTGTAGGAAGCACAGTTCTTTTGTTCTGAGCAAGCTCACTGTTCGGAACCCATAGGAAACACAGTACAGTAGAAGAGTGCTCTTTTCTCAAAAGCAGAGTGGGTTTCTTGTAAGGCGAGCTTGCGTTTGTTTCTTAGTCCTAAATCGAGTTGAGTCACATGCAGTTTTTGGTCTTATGAGGAAGAGTTGTTTTCTGGTAAGAAGAGTCACTATTTTGCTCCCATTGCCATACACAGTGCAAATAGCACTCGCGTCTGTTGCCAGCAAGTACAGTGTATTGGACTGAAGAGGAGCTACTGTTCTTGTCAGTTTCCTAAGCAGAGTTGAACTAGATATGGCCCCTGTGTGTAGGAAGCACAGTTCTTTTGTTCTGAGCAAGCTCATTGTTCGGAACACATAGGAAACACAGTAGAGTAGAAGAGTGCTCTTTTCTCAAACGCAGATTGTGTTTCTTGTAAGGCAAGCTAGTGTTTGTATCCCAGTCAGAAATGGATTTGAATCCCATGCAGTTTCTGGTCCTATGAGCAAGAGTTTTTTTCTGGTAAGAAGAGTCACTATTGCGCTCCCATTGCCATACACAGTGCAAATAGCACTCTCGTCTGTTCTCAGCAATTACAGTGTATTGGACTGAAGAGGAGCCACTGTTCTTGTCAGTTTTCTAAGCAAAGTTGAACTAGATATGGCCCGTGTGTGTAGAAAGCACAGTTCTTTTGTTCTGAGCAAGCTCACTGTTTGTACCCCATAGGAAAAACAGTAGAGTAGTAGAGTGCTCTTTTCTCAAAAGCAGACTGTGTTTCTTGTAAGGCGAGCTAGCGTTTGTTTCCCAGTCCTAAAGGGAATTGAATCACATGCAGTTTCTGGTCCTAAGAGCAAGAGTTGTTTTCTGGTATGAAGAGTAACTATTGCGCTCCCATTGCCATACACAGTGCAAAAGCACTCGCGTCTGTTCCCAGCATGTACAGTGTATTGGACTGAAGAGGATTTACTGTTCTTGTCAGATTCCTAAGCAGAGTTGAACTAGATATAGCCCGTGTGTGTAGGAAGCACAGTTCTTTTGTTCTGAGCAAGCTCACTGTTCTGGCACTATAGGAAACACATTAGAGTAGAAGAGTGCTCTTTTCTCCAAAGCAGAGTGTGTTTCTTGTAAGGCGAGCTAGCATTTGTTTCCCAGTCGTAAATGGAGTTCAATCACATGCAGTTTCTGGTCCTATGAGCAAGAGTTGTTTTCTGGTAAGAAGAGTCACTGTTGCGCTGCCATTGTCATACACAGGGCAAATAGCACTGGCGTCTGTTCCCAGCATGTACAGTGTATTGGACTGAAGAGGATCTACTGTTCTTGTCAGTTTCCTAAGCAGAACTGAACTAGATATGGCCCGTGTGTGTAGGAAGCACAGTTCTTTTGTTCTGAGCAAGCTCACAGTTCTGGCACTATAGGAAACACAGTAGAGTAGAAGAGTGCTCTTTTCTCAAAAGCAGAGTGTGTTTCTTGTAAGGCGAGCTAGAGTTTGTTTCCCAGTCCCAAATGGAGTTGAGTAACATGCAGTATTTGGTCCTATGAGCAAGAGTTGTTTTCTGGTAAGAAGAGTCACTATTGCGCTCCCATTGTTATACACAGGGCAAATAGCACTGGCGTCTGTTCCCAGTAAGTACAGTGTATTGGACTGAAGAGGATTTACAGTTCTTGTCAGTTTCCTAACCTGAATTGAACTAGATATGGACCGTGTGTGTAGGAAGCACAGTTCTTTTGTTCTGAGCAAGCTCACTGTTCGGACCCCATAGAAAACACAGTAGAGTAGAAGAGTGCTCTTTTCTCAAAAGCAGAGTGTGTTTCTTGTAAGGCGAGCTAGCGTTTGTTTCCCAGTCATAAATGGAGTTGAATCACATGCAGTTTCTGGTCCTATGAGCAAGAGTTGTTTTCTGGTAAGGAAAGTAACTATTGCGCTCCCATTGTCATACACAGGGCAATTAGCACTGGCGTCTGTTCCCAGCATGTACAGTGTATTTGAATGAAGGGAAGCTACTGTTCTTGTCAGTATCCTAAGCAGAATTGAACTAGATATGGCCCCTGTGTTTGGGAAGCACAGTTCTTTTGTTCTGAGCAAGCTCACAGTTCTGGCACTATAGGAAACAAGTAGAGTAGAAGACTGCTCTTTTCTCAAAAGCAGAGTGTGTTTCTTGTAAGGCGAGCTATTGTTTGTTTCCCAGTCAAATATGGAGTTGAATCCCATGCAATTTCTGGTCCTACGACCAAGAATGATTTTCTGGTAAGAAGAGACACTATTGCGATCCCATTGTCATACACAGGGCAAAAAGCACTGGTGTCTGCTCTTAGCAAGTACAGTGTACTGGACTGAAGAGGATCTACTGTTCTTGTCAGATTCCTAAGCAGAGTTGAACTAGATATAGCCCGTGTGTGTAGGAAGCACAGTTCTTTTGTTCTGAGCAAGCTCACTGTTCGGAACCCATAGGAAACACAGTACAGTAGAAGAGTGCTCTTTTCTCAAAAGCAGAGTGTGTTTCTTGTAAGGCGAGCTAGCGTTTGTTTCTTAGTCCTAAATCTAGTTGAGTCACATGCAGTTTTTGGTCTTATGAGGAAGAGTTGTTTTCTGGTAAGGAAAGTCACTATTGCACTCCAATTGCCATACTGAGTGCAAATAGCACTCGCGTCTGTTCCCAGCAAGTACAGTGTATTGGACTGAATCGGAGCTCCTGTTCTTGTCAGTTTCCTAAGCAGAGTTGAACTAGATATGGCCCGTGTGTGTAGGAAGCACAGTTCTTTTGTTCTGAGCAAGCTCACTGTTCGGAACACATAGGAAACACAGTACAGTAGAAGAGTGCTCTTTTCTCAAAAGCAGAGTGTGTTTCTTGTAAGGCGAGCTAGCGTTTGTTTCTTAGTCCTAAATCTAGTTGAGTCACATGCAGTTTTTGGTCTTATGAGGAAGAGTTGTTTTCTGGTAAGGAAAGTCACTATTGCACTCCAATTGCCATACTGAGTGCAAATAGCACTCGCGTCTGTTCCCAGCAAGTACAGTGTATTGGACTGAAGAGGATCTACTGTTCTTGTCAGTTTCCTATGCAGAGTTGAACTAGATATAGCCCGTGTGTGTAGGAAGCACAGTTCTTTTGTTCTGAGCAAGCTCACTGTTCGGAACACATAGGAAACACAGTAGAGCAGAAGAGTGCTCTTTTCCCAAACGCAGATTGTGTTTCTTGTAAGGCAAGCTAGTGTTTGAATCCCAGTCAGAAATGGATTTGAATGCCATGCAGTTTCTGGTCCTATGAGCAAGAGTTTTTTTCTGGTAAGAAGAGTCACTATTGCGCTCCCATTGCCATACACAGTGCAAATGCACTCGCGTCTGTTCTCAGCAATTACAGTGTATTGGACTGAAGAGGAGCCACTGTTCTTGTCAGTTTTCTAAGCAAAGTTGAACTAGATATGGCCCGTGTGTGTAGGAAGCACAGTTCTTTTGTTCTGAGCAAGCTCACTGTTTGTACCCCATAGGAAAAACAGTAGAGTAGTAGAGTGCTCTTTTCTCAAAAGCAGAGTGTCTTTCTTGTAAGGCGAGCTAGCGTTTGTTTCCCAGTCCTAAAGTGAATTGAATCACATGCAGTTTCTGGTCCTAAGAGCAAGAGTTGTTTTCTGGTATGAAGAGTAACTATTGCGCTCCCATTGCCATACACAGTGCAAAAGCACTGGCGTCTGTTCCCACCATGTACAGTGTATTGGACTGAAGAGGATTTACTGTTCTTGTCAGATTCCTAAGCAGAGTTGAACTAGATATAGCCCGTGTGTGTAGGAAGCACAGTTCTTTTGTTCTGAGCAAGCTCACTGTTCTGGCACTATAGGAAACACATTAGAGTAGAAGAGTGCTCTTTTCTCAAAAGCAGAGTGTGTTTCCTGTAAGGCGAGCTAGCGTTTGTTTCCCAGTCCTAAATGGAGTTGAATCCCATGCAGTTTCTGGTCCTACGAGCAAGAGTTGTTTTCTTGCAAGGAAAGTCACTCTTGCGCTGCCATTGTCATACACAGGGCAGTTAGCACTGGCGTCTGTTCCTAGCATGTACAGTTTATTGGACTGAAGAGGATCTACTGTTCTTGTCAGTATCCTAAGCAGAATTGAAGTAGATATGGCCCCTGTGTGTAGGAAGCAGAGTTCTTTTGTTCTGAGCAAGGTCACAGTTCTGGCACTATAGGAAACAAGTAGAGCAGAAGAGTGCTCTTTTCTCAAAAGCAGAGTGTGTTTCTTGTAAGGCGAGCTAGCGTTAGTTTCCCAGTTCTAAATGGAGTTGAATCACATGCAGTTTCTGGTCATACTAGCAAGCGTCGTTTTCTGGTAGGAAAGTCACTATTGTGCTCCCATTGCCACACACAGTGCAAATAGCACTCGCATCTGTTCCCAGCCAGTACAGTGTATTGGACTGAAGAGGAGCTACTGCTCTTGTCAGTTTCCTAAGCAGAGTTGAACTAGATATGGCCCGTGTGTGTAGGAAGCACAGTTCTTTGGTTCTGAGCAAGCTCACTTTTCGGACCCCATAGGAAACACATTAGAGTAGAAGAGTGCTCTTTTCTAAAAATTAGAGTGTGTTTCTGTAAGGAGAGCTTGCGTTTGTTTCCCAGTCCTAAATGGAGTTGAATCACATGCATATTCTGGTCCTACGTGCAAGAGTTATATTCTGGTAAGAAGAGTCACTATTGTGCTCCCACTGTCATACACAGGGCAAATAGCACTGGCGTCTCTTCCCAGCATGTACAGTGTATTGGACTGAAGAGGAGCTACTGTTCTTGTCAGTTTCCTAAGCAGAGTTGAACTAGATATGGCCGTGTGTGTAGGAAGCACAGTTCTTTTGTTCTGAGCAAGCTCACTGTTAGGAACCCATAGGAAACACAGTAGAGTAGAAGAGTGCTCTTTTCTCAAAAGCAGAGTGTGTTTCTTGTAAGGCAAGCTAGTGTTTGTTTCCCAGTCCTACATGGAGTTGAATCACATGCAGTTTCTGGTCCTAAGGGCAAGAGTTGTTTTCTGGTAAGAAGAGTCACTATTGCGCTCCCATTGGCATACACAGGGCAAATAGCACTGGCGTATGTTCCCAGCATATACAGTGTATTGGACTGAAGGGGATCTACTGTTCTTGTCAGTTTCCTAAGCAGAATTGAACTAGATAAGGCCGTGTGTGTATGAAGCACAGTTCTTTTGTTCTGAGCAAGCTCACTCTTTTGGCCCTATAGGAAAAACATTAGAGTAGAAGAGTGCTCTTTTCTCAAAAGCAGAGTGTGTTTCTTGTAAGGCGAGTTAGCGTTTGTTTGCCAGTCCTAAATGAAGTTGAATCACATGCAGTTTTTGGTCCCACGAGCAAGAGTTGTTTACTGGTAAGAAGAGTGACTATTGCGCTCCCATTGTCATACACAGGGCAAATAGCACTGGCGTCTGTTCCCAGCATGTACACTGTATTGGACTGAAGAGAATCTACTGTTCTTGTCAGTTTCCTAAGCAGAGTTGAACTAGATATGGCCGTGTGTGTAGGAAGAACAGTTCTTTTCTTCTGAGCCAGCTC
Source organism: Peromyscus eremicus (assembly GCF_949786415.1). Classification (NCBI taxonomy): domain Eukaryota; kingdom Metazoa; phylum Chordata; class Mammalia; order Rodentia; family Cricetidae; genus Peromyscus; species Peromyscus eremicus. The sequence goes on from NW_026735065.1 coordinate 64,637, forward strand.
ACTGTTCGGACACCATAGGAAATACAGTAGAGTGGAAGAGTACCCTTTTTTAAAGCAGAGTGTGTTTCTTGTAAGGCGAGTTAGCCTTTGTTTCTCAGTCCTAAATGGAGTTGAATCACATGCAGGTTCTGGTCCTACGAGCAAGAGTTGTTTTCTGGTAAGAAGAGTCACTAGTGTGCTCCCATTGTCATTCACAGGGCATATAGCACTGGCATCTGTTCCCGGCATGTACAGTGTATTGGACTTAAGAGGATCTACTGTTCTTGTCAGTTTCCTAAGCAGAATTGATAGAGATATGGCGCGTGTGTGTAGGAAGCACAGTTCTTTTGTTCTGAGCAAGCTCACTGTTCTGGCCCTATAGGAAACACAGTAGAGTAGAAGAGTGCTCTTTTCTCAAAAGCAGAGTGTGTTTCTTGTAAGGCGAGCTAGCGTTTGTTTCAAGTCTTAAATGGAGTTGAATCACATGCAAATCTGGTCCTATGAGCAATAGTTGTTTTCTGGTAAGAAGAGTCATTATTGTGCTCCCATTGTCATTCAAAAAGCAAATAGCACTGTCGTCTGTTCCCAGCATGTACAGTGTATTGGACTGAAGAGGATCTACTGTTCTTGTCAGTTTCCTAAGCAGAATTGAAATAGATATGGCCATGTGTAGGAAGCACAGTTCTTTGGTTCTGAGCAAGCTCACTGTTCTGGCCCTATAGGAAACACAGTAGAGTAGAAGAGTGCTCTTTTCTCAAAAGCAGAGTGTGTTGCTTGTAAGGCGAGCTAGCGTTTGTTTTCCAGTCCTAAATGGAGTTGAATCACATGCAGTTGTTGGTCCCATGAGCAAGAGTTGTTTTCTGGTAAGGAAAGTCACTATTGTGCTCCCATTGCCATGCACAGTGCAAAGAGCACTCGCGTCTGATCCCAGCAAGTACAGTGTATTGTACTGAAGAGGAGGTATTGTTCTTGTCAGTTTCCTAAGCAGAGTTGAACTAGATATGGCTCATGTGTGTAGGAAGCACAGTTCTTTTGTTCTGAGCAAGCTCACTGTTTGGACCCCATAGGAAACACAGTAGAGTAGAAGAGTGCTCTTTTCTCAAAAGCAGAGTGTGTTTCTTGTAAGACGCACTAGCGTTTGTTTCCCAGTCCTAAATGCAGTTGAATCCCATGCAGTTTTTCGTCCTATGATCAAGAGTTGTTTTCTGGTAAGAAGAGTCACTATAGCGCTCCAATTGCCATACACACTGCAAATAGCACTCGCGTCTCTTCCCAGCAAGTAATGTGTATTGGACTGAAGAGGAGCTACTGTTCTTGTCAGATTCCTAAGCAGAGTTGAACTAGATATGGCCCGTGTGTGTAGGAAGCACAGTTCTTTTGTTCTGAGGAAGCTCACTTTTCGAACCCCATAGGAAACACATTAGATTGAAGACTGCTCTTTTCTAAAAAGCAGAGTGTGTTTCTTGTAAGGCGAGCTAGCGTTTGTTTTCCAGTCCCAAATGGAGTTGAATCACATGCAGTTTCTGGTCCTACGAGCAAGAGCTGTTTTCTGGTAAGAAGAGTCACTATTGTGCTCCCATTGTCATACACAGTGCAAATAGCACTGTCGTCTGTTCCCAGCATGTACAGTGTATTGGACTGAAGGGGATCTACTGTTCTTGTCAGTTTCCTAAGCAGAATTGAACTAGATATGGCCGTGTGTGTAGGAAGCACAGTTTTTTTGTTCTGAGCAAGCTCACTGTTTTGGCCCTATAGGAAACACAGCAGAGTAGAAGATGTTCTTTTCTCAAAAGTAGAGTGTGTTTCTTGTAAGGCGAGTTAGCGTTTGTTTTCCAGTCCTAAATGGAGTTGAATCACATTCAGTTGTTTGTCCCACGTGTAAGAGTTGTTTTCTGGTAAGGAAAGTCACTATTGTGCTCCCATTGCCATACACAGTACAAATAGCACTCGCATCTGTTCCCAGCAAGTCAGTGTATTACACTGAAGAGGAGCTACTGTTCTTGTAAGTTTCCTAAGCAGAGTTAAACTATATATGGCACGTGTGTGTAGGAAGCACAGTTCTTTTGTTCTGAGCAAGCTCACTGTTCGGACCCCATAGGAAACACAGTAGAGTAGAAGAGTGCTCTTTTCTCAAAAGCAGAGTGTGTTTCTTGTAATGCGAGCTAGCATTTGTTTACCAGTCCTAAATGGGAGTTGAATCACATGCAGTTTCTGGTCCTACGAGCAAGAATTGTTTTCTGGTAAGAAGAGGCACTATTGTGCTCCCTCTGTCATACACAGGGCAAATAGCACTGGCGTCTGTTCCCAGCAAATACAGTGTATTGGACTGAAGAGGAGCTACTTTTCTTGTCAGTTTCCTAAGCAGAGTTGAACAAGATATAGCCCATGTGTGTAGGAAGCACAGTTCTTTTTTTCTGAGCAAGCTCACTGTTTTGGCCCTATAGGAAACACAGTAGAGTAGAAGAGTGCTCTTTTCTCAAAAGAAGAGTGTATTTCTTGTAAGGCGAGCTAGCATTTGTTTCCCAGTCCTAAATGGAGTTGAATCACATGCTGTTTTTGGTCCTACAAGCAAGAGTTGTTTTCTGGTTAGGAAAGTCAATACTGTGCTCCCATTGCCACACACAGTGCAAATAGGACTCGTGTCTGTTCCCATCAAGTACAGTGTATTGGACTGAAGAGGAGCTACTGTTCTTGTCAGTTTCCTAAGCAGAGTTGAACTGGATATGGCCCGTGTGTGTAGGAAGCACAGTTCTTTTGTTCTAAGCAAGCTCGCAGTTCAGACCCATTAGGAAACACCGTAGAATAGAAGAGTGCCCTTTCCTCAAAAGCATCTTGTGTTTCTTGTAAGGCGAGCTAGCATTTGTTTCCCAGTTCTAAATGGAGTTGAATCACATGCAGTTTCTGGTCCAATGATCAAGAGTTGTTTTCTGGTAAGAAGAGTCACTATTGCTCTCCCATTGTCATACACAGGGCAAATAGCACTGGCGTCTGTTCCCAGCATGTACAGTGTATTGGACTGAACAGGATCTACTGTTCTTATCAGTTTCCTAAGCAGAATTGAACTAGATATGGCCGTGTGTGTAGGAAGCACAGTTCTTTTGTTCTGAGCATGCTCACTGTTCTGGCTCTATAGGAAACACAGTAGAGTAGAAGAGTGCTCTTTTCTCCGAAGCAGAGTGTGTTTCTTGTAAGGCGAGCTAGCGTTTGTTTCCCAGTTCTAAATGGAGTTGAATCACATGCAGTTTCTGGTCCAATGATCAAGAGTTGTTTTCTGGTAAGAAGAGTCACTATTGCTCTCCCATTGTCATACACAGGGCAAATAGCACTGGCGTCTGTTCCCAGCATGTACAGTGTATTGGACTGAACAGGATCTACTGTTCTTATCAGTTTCCTAAGCAGAATTGAACTAGATATGGCCGTGTGTGTAGGAAGCACAGTTCTTTTGTTCTGAGCATGCTCACTGTTCTGGCCCTATAGGAAACACAGTAGAGTAGAAGAGTGCGCTTTTCTCCGAAGCAGAGTGTGTTTCTTGTAAGGCGAGCTAGCGTTTGTTAACCAGTTCTAAATGGAGTTGATTCACATGCAGTTTCTGGTCCTATGAGCAAGAGTCGTTTTATGATAAAAAAGAGTCAATATTGGGCTCCCATTGTCACACACAGTGCAAGTAGCACTCGTGTCTGTTCCCAGCCAGTACAGTGTATTGGAATGAAGAGGAGCTACTGTTCTTGTCAGTTTCCTAAGCAGAGTTGAACTAGATATGGCCCGTGTGTGTAGGAAGCACAGTTCTTTTTTTCTGAGCAAGCTCACTGTTTTGGCCATATAGGAAACACAGTAGATTAGAAGAGTGCTCTTTTCTCAAAAGAAGAGTGTGTTTCTTGTAAGGCAAGTTAGCGTTTGTTTCCCAGTCCTAAATGTAGTTGAATCCCATGCAGTTTCTGGTCCTACAAGCAAGAGTTGTTTTCTGGTAAGAAGAGTCACTATTGCACTCCCATTGCCATACACAGTGCAAATAGCACTGGCGTCTGTTCCCAGCATGTACAGTGTATTGCACTGAAGAGGATCTGCTGTTCTTGTCAGTTTCCTAAGCAGAGTTGAAATAGATATAGCACGTGTGTGTAGGAAGCACAGTTCTTTTGTTCTGAGCAAGCTGACTGTTCGCACCCCATAGGAAACACAGTAGAGTAGAAGAGTGCTCTTTTCTCAAAAGCAGAGTGTGTTTCTTGTAAGGCGAGCTAGCGTTTATTTCCCAGTTCTTAATTGAGTTGAATCACATGCAGTTTTCGGTCCTACGAGCAAGAGTTTTTTTCTGGTAAGAAGCGTCACTATTGAGCTCCCGATTGCCATACACAGTGCAAATAGCACTCGCGTCTGTTCCCAGCAAGTACAGTGTATTGGACTGAAGAGGAGCTACTGTTCTTGTCAGTTTCCTAAGCAGAGTTGAACTAGATATGGCCCGTGTGTGTAGGAAGCACAGTTCTTTTGTCTGAGGAAGCTCACTGTTTGGACCCCATAGGAAACACAGTAGAGTAGGAGAGTGCTCTTTTCTCAAAAGCAGAGTGAGTTTCTTGTAAGGAGAGCTAGCGTTTGTTTCCCAGTCAGAAATGGAGTTGAATCCCATGCAGTTTCTGGTCCTACGAGCAAGAGTTGTTTTCTGATAAGAAAAGTCACTATTGAGCTCCCATTGCAATACACAGTGCAAATAGCACTCGCGTTAGTTTCCACCAAGTACAGTGTATTGGACGGAAGAGGAGCTACTGCTCTTGTCCGTTTCCTAAGCAGAGTTGAAGTAGATATGGCCCGTGTGTGTAGGAAGCACAGTTCTTTTGTTCTGAGCAAGCTCCCTGTTCGGACCGCATAGGAAACACAGTAGAGAGGAAGAGAGCTCTTTTCTCAAAAGCAGAGTGTGTTTCTTGTAAGGCGAGCTAGCGTTTGTTTCCCAGTTCTAAATGGGAGTTGAATCACATGCAGTTTCTGGTCATACGAGCAAGAGTTGTTTTCTGGTAAGAAGAGTCACTATTGCGCTCCCACTGTCATACACAGGGCAAATAGCACTGGCGTCTGTTTCCAGCATGTACAGTGTATTGGACTGAAGAGGAGCTACTGTTCTTGTCAGTTTCCTAAGCAGAGTTGAACTAGATATGGCCGTGTGTGTAGGAAGCACAGTTCTTTTGTTCTGAGCAAGCTCACTGTTTTGGCCCTATAGGGAACACAGTAGAGTAGAAGAGTGCTCTTTTCTCAAAAGCAGAGTGTGTTTCTTGTAAGGCGAGCTAGCGTTTGTTTCCCAGTCCTAAATGGAGTTGAATCACATGCAGTTTTTGGTCCTACAAGCAAGAGTTGTTTTCTGGTAAGGAAAGTCACTATTGTGCTCCCATTGCCACACACAGTGCAAATAGGACTTGCGTCTGTTCCCATCAAGTACAGTGTATTGGACTGAAGAGGAGCTACTGTTCTTGTCAGTTTCCTAAGCAGAGTTGAACTAGATATGGCCCGTGTGTGTAGGAAGCACAGTTCGTTTTTTCTGAGCCATCTCGCTGTTCGGACCCAATAGGAAACACCGTAGAGTAGAAGAGTGCCCTTTTCTCAAAAGCATAGTGTGTTTCTTGTAAGGCGAGCTAGGGTTTGTTTCCCTGTCCTAAATGGATTTGAATCACATGCAGTTTCTGGTCCAATGAGCAAGAGTTGTTTTCTGGTAAGAAGAGTCACTATTGTGCTCCCATTCTCATACACGGGGCAAATAGCACTGGCGTCTGTTCCCAGCATGTACAGTGTATTGGACTGAAGAGGAGCTACTGTTCTTGTCAGTTTCCTAAGCAGAATTGAACTAGATATGGCTGTGTGTGTAGGAAGCACAGTTCTTTTGTTCTGAGCATGCTCACTGTTCTGGCCCTATAGGAAACACAGTAGAGTAGATGAGTGATCTTTTCTCAAAAGCAGAGTGTGTTTCTTGTAAGGCGAGCTAGCGTTAGTTTCCCAGTTCTAAATGGAGTTGAATCACATGCAGTTTCTGGTCATACTAGCAAGCGTCGTTTTCTGGTAGGAAAGTCACTATTGTGCTCCCATTGCCACACACAGTGCAAATAGCACTCGCATCTGTTCCCAGCCAGTACAGTGTATTGGACTGAAGAGGAGCTACTGCTCTTGTCAGTTTCCTAAGCAGAGTTGAACTAGATATGGCCCGTGTGTGTAGGAAGCACAGTTCTTTGGTTCTGAGCAAGCTCACTTTTCGGACCCCATAGGAAACACATTAGAGTAGAAGAGTGCTCTTTTCTAAAAATTAGAGTGTGTTTCTGTAAGGAGAGCTTGCGTTTGTTTCCCAGTCCTAAATGGAGTTGAATCACATGCATATTCTGGTCCTACGTGCAAGAGTTATATTCTGGTAAGAAGAGTCACTATTGTGCTCCCACTGTCATACACAGGGCAAATAGCACTGGCGTCTCTTCCCAGCATGTACAGTGTATTGGACTGAAGAGGAGCTACTGTTCTTGTCAGTTTCCTAAGCAGAGTTGAACTAGATATGGCCGTGTGTGTAGGAAGCACAGTTCTTTTGTTCTGAGCAAGCTCACTGTTAGGAACCCATAGGAAACACAGTAGAGTAGAAGAGTGCTCTTTTCTCAAAAGCAGAGTGTGTTTCTTGTAAGGCAAGCTAGTGTTTGTTTCCCAGTCCTACATGGAGTTGAATCACATGCAGTTTCTGGTCCTAAGGGCAAGAGTTGTTTTCTGGTAAGAAGAGTCACTATTGCGCTCCCATTGGCATACACAGGGCAAATAGCACTGGCGTATGTTCCCAGCATATACAGTGTATTGGACTGAAGGGGATCTACTGTTCTTGTCAGTTTCCTAAGCAGAATTGAACTAGATAAGGCCGTGTGTGTATGAAGCACAGTTCTTTTGTTCTGAGCAAGCTCACTCTTTTGGCCCTATAGGAAAAACATTAGAGTAGAAGAGTGCTCTTTTCTCAAAAGCAGAGTGTGTTTCTTGTAAGGCGAGCTAGCGTTTGTTTGCCAGTCCTAAATGAAGTTGAATCACATGCAGTTTTTGGTCCCACGAGCAAGAGTTGTTTACTGGTAAGAAGAGTGACTATTGCGCTCCCATTGTCATACACAGGGCAAATAGCACTGGCGTCTGTTCCCAGCATGTACACTGTATTGGACTGAAGAGAATCTACTGTTCTTGTCAGTTTCCTAAGCAGAGTTGAACTAGATATGGCCGTGTGTGTAGGAAGAACAGTTCTTTTCTTCTGAGCCAGCTCACTGTTCGGACACCATAGGAAATACAGTAGAGTGGAAGAGTACCCTTTTTTAAAGCAGAGTGTGTTTCTTGTAAGGCGAGTTAGCCTTTGTTTCTCAGTCCTAAATGGAGTTGAATCACATGCAGGTTCTGGTCCTACGAGCAAGAGTTGTTTTCTGGTAAGAAGAGTCACTAGTGTGCTCCCATTGTCATTCACAGGGCATATAGCACTGGCATCTGTTCCCGGCATGTACAGTGTATTGTACTTAAGAGGATCTACTGTTCTTGTCAGTTTCCTAAGCAGAATTGATAGAGATATGGCGCGTGTGTGTAGGAAGCACAGTTCTTTTGTTCTGAGCAAGCTCACTGTTCTGGCCCTATAGGAAACACAGTAGAGTAGAAGAGTGCTCTTTTCTCAAAAGCAGAGTGTGTTTCTTGTAAGGCGAGCTAGCGTTTGTTTCAAGTCTTAAATGGAGTTGAATCACATGCAAATCTGGTCCTATGAGCAATAGTTGTTTTCTGGTAAGAAGAGTCATTATTGTGCTCCCATTGTCATTCAAAAAGCAAATAGCACTGTCGTCTGTTCCCAGCATGTACAGTGTATTGGACTGAAGAGGATCTACTGTTCTTGTCAGTTTCCTAAGCAGAATTGAAATAGATATGGCCATGTGTAGGAAGCACAGTTCTTTGGTTCTGAGCAAGCTCACTGTTCTGGCCCTATAGGAAACACAGTAGAGTAGAAGAGTGCTCTTTTCTCAAAAGCAGAGTGTGTTGCTTGTAAGGCGAGCTAGCGTTTGTTTTCCAGTCCTAAATGGAGTTGAATCACATGCAGTTGTTGGTCCCATGAGCAAGAGTTGTTTTCTGGTAAGGAAAGTCACTATTGTGCTCCCATTGCCATGCACAGTGCAAAGAGCACTCGCGTCTGATCCCAGCAAGTACAGTGTATTGTACTGAAGAGGAGGTATTGTTCTTGTCAGTTTCCTAAGCAGAGTTGAACTAGATATGGCTCATGTGTGTAGGAAGCACAGTTCTTTTGTTCTGAGCAAGCTCACTGTTTGGACCCCATAGGAAACACAGTAGAGTAGAAGAGTGCTCTTTTCTCAAAAGCAGAGTGTGTTTCTTGTAAGACGCACTAGCGTTTGTTTCCCAGTCCTAAATGCAGTTGAATCCCATGCAGTTTTTCGTCCTATGATCAAGAGTTGTTTTCTGGTAAGAAGAGTCACTATAGCGCTCCAATTGCCATACACACTGCAAATAGCACTCGCGTCTCTTCCCAGCAAGTAATGTGTATTGGACTGAAGAGGAGCTACTGTTCTTGTCAGATTCCTAAGCAGAGTTGAACTAGATATGGCCCGTGTGTGTAGGAAGCACAGTTCTTTTGTTCTGAGGAAGCTCACTTTTCGAACCCCATAGGAAACACATTAGATTGAAGACTGCTCTTTTCTAAAAAGCAGAGTGTGTTTCTTGTAAGGCGAGCTAGCGTTTGTTTTCCAGTCCCAAATGGAGTTGAATCACATGCAGTTTCTGGTCCTACGAGCAAGAGCTGTTTTCTGGTAAGAAGAGTCACTATTGTGCTCCCATTGTCATACACAGTGCAAATAGCACTGTCGTCTGTTCCCAGCATGTACAGTGTATTGGACTGAAGGGGATCTACTGTTCTTGTCAGTTTCCTAAGCAGAATTGAACTAGATATGGCCGTGTGTGTAGGAAGCACAGTTTTTTTGTTCTGAGCAAGCTCACTGTTTTGGCCCTATAGGAAACACAGCAGAGTAGAAGATGTTCTTTTCTCAAAAGTAGAGTGTGTTTCTTGTAAGGCGAGTTAGCGTTTGTTTTCCAGTCCTAAATGGAGTTGAATCACATTCAGTTGTTTGTCCCACGTGTAAGAGTTGTTTTCTGGTAAGGAAAGTCACTATTGTGCTCCCATTGCCATACACAGTACAAATAGCACTCGCATCTGTTCCCAGCAAGTCAGTGTATTACACTGAAGAGGAGCTACTGTTCTTGTAAGTTTCCTAAGCAGAGTTAAACTATATATGGCACGTGTGTGTAGGAAGCACAGTTCTTTTGTTCTGAGCAAGCTCACTGTTCGGACCCCATAGGAAACACAGTAGAGTAGAAGAGTGCTCTTTTCTCAAAAGCAGAGTGTGTTTCTTGTAATGCGAGCTAGCATTTGTTTACCAGTCCTAAATGGGAGTTGAATCACATGCAGTTTCTGGTCCTACGAGCAAGAATTGTTTTCTGGTAAGAAGAGGCACTATTGTGCTCCCTCTGTCATACACAGGGCAAATAGCACTGGCGTCTGTTCCCAGCAAATACAGTGTATTGGACTGAAGAGGAGCTACTTTTCTTGTCAGTTTCCTAAGCAGAGTTGAACAAGATATAGCCCATGTGTGTAGGAAGCACAGTTCTTTTTTTCTGAGCAAGCTCACTGTTTTGGCCCTATAGGAAACACAGTAGAGTAGAAGAGTGCTCTTTTCTCAAAAGAAGAGTGTATTTCTTGTAAGGCGAGCTAGCATTTGTTTCCCAGTCCTAAATGGAGTTGAATCACATGCTGTTTTTGGTCCTACAAGCAAGAGTTGTTTTCTGGTTAGGAAAGTCAATACTGTGCTCCCATTGCCACACACAGTGCAAATAGGACTCGTGTCTGTTCCCATCAAGTACAGTGTATTGGACTGAAGAGGAGCTACTGTTCTTGTCAGTTTCCTAAGCAGAGTTGAACTAGATATGGCCCGTGTGTGTAGGAAGCACAGTTCTTTTGTTCTAAGCAAGCTCGCAGTTCAGACCCATTAGGAAACACCGTAGAATAGAAGAGTGCCCTTTCCTCAAAAGCATCTTGTGTTTCTTGTAAGGCGAGCTAGCATTTGTTTCCCAGTTCTAAATGGAGTTGAATCACATGCAGTTTCTGGTCCAATGATCAAGAGTTGTTTTCTGGTAAGAAGAGTCACTATTGCTCTCCCATTGTCATACACAGGGCAAATAGCACTGGCGTCTGTTCCCAGCATGTACAGTGTATTGGACTGAACAGGATCTACTGTTCTTATCAGTTTCCTAAGCAGAATTGAACTAGATATGGCCGTGTGTGTAGGAAGCACAGTTCTTTTGTTCTGAGCATGCTCACTGTTCTGGCTCTATAGGAAACACAGTAGAGTAGAAGAGTGCTCTTTTCTCCGAAGCAGAGTGTGTTTCTTGTAAGGCAAGCTAGCGTTTGTTTCCCAGTTCTAAATGGAGTTGAATCACATGCAGTTTCTGGTCCTACGAGCAAGAGTCGTTTTATGATAAAAAGAGTCAATATTGGGCTCCCATTGCCACACACAGTGCAAGTAGCACTCGTGTCTGTTCCCAGCCAGTACAGTGTATTGGAATGAAGAGGAGCTACTGTTCTTCTCAGTTTCCTAAGCAGAGTTGAACTAGATATGGCCCGTGTGTGTAGGAAGCACAGTTCTTTTTTTCTGAGCAAGCTCACTGTTTTGGCCATATAGGAAACACAGTAGAGTAGAAGAGTGCTCTTTTCTCAAAAGAAGAGTGTGTTTCTTGTAAGGCAAGTTAGCGTTTGTTTCCCAGTCCTAAATGTAGTTGAATCCCATGCAGTTTCTGGTCCTACAAGCAAGAGTTGTTTTCTGGTAAGAAGAGTCACTATTGCACTCCCATTGCCATACACAGTGCAAATAGCACTGGCGTCTGTTCTCAGCAATTACAGTGTATTGGACTGAAGAGGATCTACTGTTCTTGTCAGTTTCCTAAGCAGAGTTGAACTAGATATAGCACGTGTGTGTAGGAAGCACAGTTCTTTTGTTCTGAGCAAGCTGACTGTTTGTACCCCATAGGAAACACAGTAGAGTAGAAGAGTGCTCTTTTCTCAAAAGCAGAGTGTGTTTCTTGTAAGGCGAGCTAGCGTTTATTTCCCAGTTCTTAATTGAGTTGAATCACATGCAGTTTCTGGTCCTAAGAGCAAGAGTTTTTTTCTGGTAAGAAGCGTCACTATTGAGCTCCCATTGCCATACACAGTCCAAAAGCACTCGCGTATGTTCCCAGCAAGTACAGTGTATTGGACTGAAGAGGATTTACTGTTCTTGTCAGATTCCTAAGCAGAGTTGAACTAGATATGGCCCGTGTGTGTAGGAAGCACAGTTCTTTTGTTCTGAGCAAGCTCACTGTTCTGGCACTATAGGAAACACATTAGAGTAGAAGAGTGCTCTTTTCTCCAAAGCAGAGTGTGTTTCTTTTAAGGCGAGCTAGCGTTTTTTCCCAGTCATAAATGGAGTTCAATCACATGCAGTTTCTTGTCCTATGAGCAAGAGTTGTTTTCTGGTAAGAAGAGTCACTATTGCGCTCCCATTGTTATACACAGGGCAAATAGCACTGGCGTCTGTTCCCAGCAAGTACAGTGTATTGGACTGAAGAGGATTTACTGTTCTTGTCAGTTTCCTAAGCTGAATTGAACTAGATATGGCCCGTGTGTGTAGGAAGCACAGTTCTTTTGTTCTGAGCAAGCTCACTGTTCGGACCCCATAGAAAACCCAGTAGACTAGAAGAGTGCTCTTTTCTCAAAAGCAGAGTGTGTTTCTTGTAAGGCAAGCTAGCGTTTGTTTCCCAGTCCTAAATGGAGTTGAATCACATGCAGTTTCTGGTCCTACGAGCAAGAGTTATTTTCTGGTAAGGAAAGTAACTATTGCGCTCCCATTGTCATACACAGGGCAATTAGCACTGGCGTCTGTTCCCAGCATGTACAGTGTATTTGAATGAAGGGAAGCTACTCTTCTTGTCAGTATCCTAAGCAGAATTGAACTAGATATGGCCCCTGTGTGTAGGAAGCACAGTTCTTTTGTTCTGAGGAAGCTCAATGTTCGGACCCCATAGGAAACACAGTAGAGTAGAAGAGTGTTCTTTTCTCAAAAGCAGAGTGTGTTTCTTGTAAGGCGAGCTAGCGTTTGTTTCCCAGTCCTAAATGGAGTTGAATCACTACCAGTTTTTGGTCCTACTAGCAAGAGTTGTTTTCTGGTAAGGAAAGTCACTATTGTGTTCCCAATGCCATACACATTGCATATAGCACTTGCATCTGTTCCCAGGAAGTACAGTGTATTGGACTGAAGAGGAGCTACTGTTTTGTCAGTTTCCTAAGCAAAGTTGAACTAGATATGGCCCGTGTGTGTAGAAAGCACAGTTCTTTTGTTCTGAGCAAGGTCATTGTTTGGACCCCATAGGAAACACAGTAGAGAAGAAGAGTGCTCTTTTCTCAAAAGTAGAGTGTGTTTCTTGTAAGGCGACCTAGCATTTGTTTCCCAGTCCTAAATGGAGTTGAATCCCAAGCAGTTTCTGGTCCTACGAGCAAGAGTTGTTTTCTTGCAAGGAAAGTCTCCTGCGCTCCCATTGTCATACACAGGGAAGTTAGCACTGGCGTCTGTTCCTAGCATGTACAGTTTATTGGACTGAAGAGGATCTACTGTTCTTGTCAGTTTCCTAGGCAGAATTGAACTAGATATGGCCGTGTGTGTAGGAAGCACAGTTCTTTTGTTCTGAGCAAGCTCACAGTTCTGGCCCTATAGGAAACACAGTAGAGTAGAAGAGTGTTCTTTTCTCAAAATCAGAGTGTGTTTCTTGTAAGGCGAGCTAGCGTTTGTTTCCCAGTCCTAAATGAGTTGAATCACATGCAGTTTTTGGTCCTATGAGCAAGAGATGTTTTCTGGTAAGGAAAGTCACTATTGCACTCCAATTGCCATACTGAGTGCAAATAGCACTCACGTCTGTTCGCAGCAAGTACAGTGTATTGGATTGAAGATGAGGTACTGTTCTTGTCAATTTCCTAAGCAGAATTGATCTAGATATGGCCCGTGTGTGTAGGAAGCACAGTTCTTTTGTTCTGAGCAAGCTCACTGTTCGGAACCCATAGGAAACACAGTACAGTAGAAGAGTGCTCTTTTCTCAAAAGCAGAGTGTGTTTCTTGTAAGGCGAGCTAGCGTTTGTTTCTTAGTCCTAAATCGAGTTGAGTCACATGCAGTTTTTGGTCTTATGAGGAAGAGTTGTTTTCTGGTAAGAAGAGTCACTATTGTGCTCCCAATGCCATACACAGTGCAAATAGCACTCGCGTCTGTTGCCAGCAAGTACAGTGTATTGGACTGAAGAGGAGCTACTGTTCTTGTCAGTTTCCTAAGCAGAGTTGAACTAGATATGGCCCCTGTGTGTAGGAAGCACAGTTCTTTTGTTCTGAGCAAGCTCACTGTTCGGAACACATAGGAAACACAGTAGAGTAGAAGAGTGCTCTTTTCTCAAACGCAGATTGTGTTTCTTGTAAGGCAAGCTAGTGTTTGTATCCCAGTCAGAAATGGATTTGAATCCCATGCAGTTTCTGGTCCTATGAGCAAGAGTTTTTTTCTGATAAGAAGAGTCACTATTGTGCTCCCTTTGCCATACACAGTGCAAATGCACTCGCGTCTGTTCTCAGCAATTACAGTGTATTGGACTGAAGAGGAGCCACTGTTCTTGTCAGTTTTCTAAGCAAAGTTGAACTAGATATGGCCCGTGTGTGTAGGAAGCACAGTTCTTTTGTTCTGAGCAAGCTCACTGTTTGTACCCCATAGGAAAAACAGTAGAGTAGTAGAGTGCTCTTTTCTCAAAAGCAGAGTGTGTTTCTTATAAGGCGAGCTAGCGTTTGTTTCCCAGTCCTAAAGGGAATTGAATCACATGCAGTTTCTGGTCCTAAGAGCAAGAGTTGTTTTCTGGTATGAAGAGTAACTATTGCGCTCCCATTGCCATACACAGTGCAAAAGCACTCGCGTCTGTTCCCAGCATGTACAGTGTATTGGACTGAAGAGGATTTACTGTTCTTGTCAGATTCCTAAGCAGAGTTGAAATAGATATAGCCCGTGTGTGTAGGAAGCACAGTTCTTTTGTTCTGAGCAAGCTCACTGTTCTGGCACTATAGGAAACACATTAGAGTAGAAGAGTGCTCTTTTCTCCAAAGCAGAGTGTGTTTCTTTTAAGGCGAGCTAGCATTTGTTTCCCAGTCATAAATGGAGTTCAATCACATGCAGTTTCTTGTCCTATGAGCAAGAGCTGTTTTCTGGTAAGAAGAGTCACTGTTGCGCTGCCATTGTCATACACAGGGCAAATAGCACTGGCGTCTGTTCCCAGCATGTACAGTGTATTGGACTGAAGAGGATCTACTGTTCTTGTCAGTTTCCTAAGCAGAATTGAACTAGATATGGCCCGTGTGTGTAGGAAGCACAGTTCTTTTGTTCTGAGCAAGCTCACAGTTCTGGCACTATAGGAAACACAGTAGAGTAGAAGAGTGCTCTTTTCTCAAAAGCAGAGTGTGTTTCTTGTAAGGTGAGCTAGCGTTTGTTTCCCAGTCCCAAATGGAGTTGAGTAACATGCAGTATTTGGTCCTATGAGCAAGAGTTGTTTTAAGGTAAGAAGAGTTACTATTGCGCTCCCATTGTTATACACAGGGCAAATAGCACTGGCGTCTGTTCCCAGCAAGTACAGTGTATTGGACTGAAGAGGATTTACTGTTCTTGTCAGTTTCCTAAGCTGAATTGACCTAGATATGGCCCGTGTGTGTAGGAAGCACAGTTCTTTTGTTCTGAGCAAGCTCACTGTTCGGACCCCATAGAAAATACAGTAGAGTAGAAGAGTGCTCTGTTCTCAAAAGCAGAGTGTGTTTCTTGTAAGGCGAGCTAGCGTTTGTTTCCCAGTCCTAAATGGAGATGAATCACATGCAGATTCTGGTCCTACGAGCAAGAGTTATTTTCTGGTAAGGAAAGTAACTATTGCGCTCCCATTGTCATACACAGGGCAATTAGCACTGGCGTCTGTTCCCAACATGTACAGTGTATTTGAATGAAGGGAAGCTACTCTTCTTGTCAGTATCCTAAGCAGAATTGAACTAGATATGGCCCCTGTGTGTAGGAAGCACAGTTCTTTTGTTCTGAGGAAGCTCAATGTTCGGACCCCATAGGAAAACAGTAGAGTAGAAGAGTGTTCTTTTCTCAAAAGCAGAGTGTGTTTCTTGTAAGGCGAGCTAGCGTTTGTTTCCCAGTCCTAAATGGAGTTGAATCACTACCAGTTTTTGGTCCTACGAGCAAGAGTTGTTTTCTGGTAAGGAAAGTCACTATTGTGTTCCCAATGCCATACACATTGCATATAGCACTTGCGTCTGTTCCCAGGAAGTACAGTGTATTGGACTGAAGAGGAGCTACTGTTTTGTCAGTTTCCTAAGCAAAGTTGAACTAGATATGGCCCGTGTGTGTAGAAAGCACAGTTCTTTTGTTCTGAGCAAGGTCATTGTGTGGACCCCATAGGAAACACAGTAGAGAAGAAGAGTGCTCTTTTCTCAAAAGCAGAGTGTGTTTCTTGTAAGGCGAGCTAGCGTTTGTTTCTTAGTCCTAAATCTAGTTGAGTCACATGCAGTTTTTGGTCTTATGAGGAAGAGTTGTTTTCTGGTAAGAAGAGTCACTATTGTGCTCCCATTGCCATACACAGTGCAAATAGCACTCACGTCTGTTGCCAGCAAGTACAGTGTATTGGACTGAAGAGGAGCTACTGTTCTTGTCAGTTTCCTAAGCAGAGTTGAACTAGATATGGCCCCTGTGTGTAGGAAGCACAGTTCTTTTGTTCTGAGCAAGCTCACTGTTCGGAACACATAGGAAACACAGTAGAGTAGAAGAGTGCTCTTTTCTCAAACGCAGATTGTGTTTCTTGTAAGGCAAGCTAGTGCTTGTATCAAAGTCAGAAATGGATTTGAATCCCATGCAGTTTCTAGTCCTATGAGCAAGAGTTTTTTTCTGGTAAGAAGAGTCACTATTGAGCTCCCTTTGTCATACACAGGGCATATAGCACTGATGTCTGTTCCGAGCATGTACATTGTATTGGACTGAAGAGGATCTACTGTTCTTGTCAGGTTCTTAAGCAGAATTGAACT
This sequence comes from Peromyscus eremicus, assembly GCF_949786415.1. Taxonomy (NCBI): domain Eukaryota; kingdom Metazoa; phylum Chordata; class Mammalia; order Rodentia; family Cricetidae; genus Peromyscus; species Peromyscus eremicus. Next base: position 80,761 of record NW_026735065.1, read on the forward strand.
AGATATGGCCCGTGTGTGTAGGAAGCACAGTTCTTTTGTTCTGAGCAAGCTCACTGTTCAGAACCCATAGGAAACACAGTACAGTAGAAGAGTGCTCTTTTCTCAAAAGCAGAGTGTGTTTCTTGTAAGGTGAGCTAGCGTTTGTTTCTTAGTCCTAAATCGAGTTGAGTCACATGCAGTTTTTGGTCTTATGAGGAAGAGTTGTTTTCTGGTAAGAAGAGTCACTATTGCGCTCCCATTGTCATACACAGGGCAAATAGCACTGGTGTCTGTTCCCAGCATGTATAGTGTATTGGACTGAAAAGGATCTACTGTTCTTGTCAGTTTCCTAAGCAGAATTGAACTAGATATGGCCGTGTGTAGGAAGCACAGTTCTTTTGTTCTGAGCAAGCTCACTGTTCGGAACCCATAGGAAACACAGTACAGTAGAAGAGTGCTCTTTTCTCAAAAGCAGAGTGGGTTTCTTGTAAGGCGAGCTTGCGTTTGTTTCTTAGTCCTAAATCGAGTTGAGTCACATGCAGTTTTTGGTCTTATGAGGAAGAGTTGTTTTCTGGTAAGAAGAGTCACTATTTTGCTCCCATTGCCATACACAGTGCAAATAGCACTCGCGTCTGTTGCCAGCAAGTACAGTGTATTGGACTGAAGAGGAGCTACTGTTCTTGTCAGTTTCCTAAGCAGAGTTGAACTAGATATGGCCCCTGTGTGTAGGAAGCACAGTTCTTTTGTTCTGAGCAAGCTCATTGTTCGGAACACATAGGAAACACAGTAGAGTAGAAGAGTGCTCTTTTCTCAAACGCAGATTGTGTTTCTTGTAAGGCAAGCTAGTGTTTGTATCCCAGTCAGAAATGGATTTGAATCCCATGCAGTTTCTGGTCCTATGAGCAAGAGTTTTTTTCTGGTAAGAAGAGTCACTATTGCGCTCCCATTGCCATACACAGTGCAAATAGCACTCTCGTCTGTTCTCAGCAATTACAGTGTATTGGACTGAAGAGGAGCCACTGTTCTTGTCAGTTTTCTAAGCAAAGTTGAACTAGATATGGCCCGTGTGTGTAGAAAGCACAGTTCTTTTGTTCTGAGCAAGCTCACTGTTTGTACCCCATAGGAAAAACAGTAGAGTAGTAGAGTGCTCTTTTCTCAAAAGCAGACTGTGTTTCTTGTAAGGCGAGCTAGCGTTTGTTTCCCAGTCCTAAAGGGAATTGAATCACATGCAGTTTCTGGTCCTAAGAGCAAGAGTTGTTTTCTGGTATGAAGAGTAACTATTGCGCTCCCATTGCCATACACAGTGCAAAAGCACTCGCGTCTGTTCCCAGCATGTACAGTGTATTGGACTGAAGAGGATTTACTGTTCTTGTCAGATTCCTAAGCAGAGTTGAACTAGATATAGCCCGTGTGTGTAGGAAGCACAGTTCTTTTGTTCTGAGCAAGCTCACTGTTCTGGCACTATAGGAAACACATTAGAGTAGAAGAGTGCTCTTTTCTCCAAAGCAGAGTGTGTTTCTTGTAAGGCGAGCTAGCATTTGTTTCCCAGTCGTAAATGGAGTTCAATCACATGCAGTTTCTGGTCCTATGAGCAAGAGTTGTTTTCTGGTAAGAAGAGTCACTGTTGCGCTGCCATTGTCATACACAGGGCAAATAGCACTGGCGTCTGTTCCCAGCATGTACAGTGTATTGGACTGAAGAGGATCTACTGTTCTTGTCAGTTTCCTAAGCAGAACTGAACTAGATATGGCCCGTGTGTGTAGGAAGCACAGTTCTTTTGTTCTGAGCAAGCTCACAGTTCTGGCACTATAGGAAACACAGTAGAGTAGAAGAGTGCTCTTTTCTCAAAAGCAGAGTGTGTTTCTTGTAAGGCGAGCTAGAGTTTGTTTCCCAGTCCCAAATGGAGTTGAGTAACATGCAGTATTTGGTCCTATGAGCAAGAGTTGTTTTCTGGTAAGAAGAGTCACTATTGCGCTCCCATTGTTATACACAGGGCAAATAGCACTGGCGTCTGTTCCCAGTAAGTACAGTGTATTGGACTGAAGAGGATTTACAGTTCTTGTCAGTTTCCTAACCTGAATTGAACTAGATATGGACCGTGTGTGTAGGAAGCACAGTTCTTTTGTTCTGAGCAAGCTCACTGTTCGGACCCCATAGAAAACACAGTAGAGTAGAAGAGTGCTCTTTTCTCAAAAGCAGAGTGTGTTTCTTGTAAGGCGAGCTAGCGTTTGTTTCCCAGTCATAAATGGAGTTGAATCACATGCAGTTTCTGGTCCTATGAGCAAGAGTTGTTTTCTGGTAAGGAAAGTAACTATTGCGCTCCCATTGTCATACACAGGGCAATTAGCACTGGCGTCTGTTCCCAGCATGTACAGTGTATTTGAATGAAGGGAAGCTACTGTTCTTGTCAGTATCCTAAGCAGAATTGAACTAGATATGGCCCCTGTGTTTGGGAAGCACAGTTCTTTTGTTCTGAGCAAGCTCACAGTTCTGGCACTATAGGAAACAAGTAGAGTAGAAGACTGCTCTTTTCTCAAAAGCAGAGTGTGTTTCTTGTAAGGCGAGCTATTGTTTGTTTCCCAGTCAAATATGGAGTTGAATCCCATGCAATTTCTGGTCCTACGACCAAGAATGATTTTCTGGTAAGAAGAGACACTATTGCGATCCCATTGTCATACACAGGGCAAAAAGCACTGGTGTCTGCTCTTAGCAAGTACAGTGTACTGGACTGAAGAGGATCTACTGTTCTTGTCAGATTCCTAAGCAGAGTTGAACTAGATATAGCCCGTGTGTGTAGGAAGCACAGTTCTTTTGTTCTGAGCAAGCTCACTGTTCGGAACCCATAGGAAACACAGTACAGTAGAAGAGTGCTCTTTTCTCAAAAGCAGAGTGTGTTTCTTGTAAGGCGAGCTAGCGTTTGTTTCTTAGTCCTAAATCTAGTTGAGTCACATGCAGTTTTTGGTCTTATGAGGAAGAGTTGTTTTCTGGTAAGGAAAGTCACTATTGCACTCCAATTGCCATACTGAGTGCAAATAGCACTCGCGTCTGTTCCCAGCAAGTACAGTGTATTGGACTGAATCGGAGCTCCTGTTCTTGTCAGTTTCCTAAGCAGAGTTGAACTAGATATGGCCCGTGTGTGTAGGAAGCACAGTTCTTTTGTTCTGAGCAAGCTCACTGTTCGGAACACATAGGAAACACAGTACAGTAGAAGAGTGCTCTTTTCTCAAAAGCAGAGTGTGTTTCTTGTAAGGCGAGCTAGCGTTTGTTTCTTAGTCCTAAATCTAGTTGAGTCACATGCAGTTTTTGGTCTTATGAGGAAGAGTTGTTTTCTGGTAAGGAAAGTCACTATTGCACTCCAATTGCCATACTGAGTGCAAATAGCACTCGCGTCTGTTCCCAGCAAGTACAGTGTATTGGACTGAAGAGGATCTACTGTTCTTGTCAGTTTCCTATGCAGAGTTGAACTAGATATAGCCCGTGTGTGTAGGAAGCACAGTTCTTTTGTTCTGAGCAAGCTCACTGTTCGGAACACATAGGAAACACAGTAGAGCAGAAGAGTGCTCTTTTCCCAAACGCAGATTGTGTTTCTTGTAAGGCAAGCTAGTGTTTGAATCCCAGTCAGAAATGGATTTGAATGCCATGCAGTTTCTGGTCCTATGAGCAAGAGTTTTTTTCTGGTAAGAAGAGTCACTATTGCGCTCCCATTGCCATACACAGTGCAAATGCACTCGCGTCTGTTCTCAGCAATTACAGTGTATTGGACTGAAGAGGAGCCACTGTTCTTGTCAGTTTTCTAAGCAAAGTTGAACTAGATATGGCCCGTGTGTGTAGGAAGCACAGTTCTTTTGTTCTGAGCAAGCTCACTGTTTGTACCCCATAGGAAAAACAGTAGAGTAGTAGAGTGCTCTTTTCTCAAAAGCAGAGTGTCTTTCTTGTAAGGCGAGCTAGCGTTTGTTTCCCAGTCCTAAAGTGAATTGAATCACATGCAGTTTCTGGTCCTAAGAGCAAGAGTTGTTTTCTGGTATGAAGAGTAACTATTGCGCTCCCATTGCCATACACAGTGCAAAAGCACTGGCGTCTGTTCCCACCATGTACAGTGTATTGGACTGAAGAGGATTTACTGTTCTTGTCAGATTCCTAAGCAGAGTTGAACTAGATATAGCCCGTGTGTGTAGGAAGCACAGTTCTTTTGTTCTGAGCAAGCTCACTGTTCTGGCACTATAGGAAACACATTAGAGTAGAAGAGTGCTCTTTTCTCAAAAGCAGAGTGTGTTTCCTGTAAGGCGAGCTAGCGTTTGTTTCCCAGTCCTAAATGGAGTTGAATCCCATGCAGTTTCTGGTCCTACGAGCAAGAGTTGTTTTCTTGCAAGGAAAGTCACTCTTGCGCTGCCATTGTCATACACAGGGCAGTTAGCACTGGCGTCTGTTCCTAGCATGTACAGTTTATTGGACTGAAGAGGATCTACTGTTCTTGTCAGTATCCTAAGCAGAATTGAAGTAGATATGGCCCCTGTGTGTAGGAAGCAGAGTTCTTTTGTTCTGAGCAAGGTCACAGTTCTGGCACTATAGGAAACAAGTAGAGCAGAAGAGTGCTCTTTTCTCAAAAGCAGAGTGTGTTTCTTGTAAGGCGAGCTAGCGTTAGTTTCCCAGTTCTAAATGGAGTTGAATCACATGCAGTTTCTGGTCATACTAGCAAGCGTCGTTTTCTGGTAGGAAAGTCACTATTGTGCTCCCATTGCCACACACAGTGCAAATAGCACTCGCATCTGTTCCCAGCCAGTACAGTGTATTGGACTGAAGAGGAGCTACTGCTCTTGTCAGTTTCCTAAGCAGAGTTGAACTAGATATGGCCCGTGTGTGTAGGAAGCACAGTTCTTTGGTTCTGAGCAAGCTCACTTTTCGGACCCCATAGGAAACACATTAGAGTAGAAGAGTGCTCTTTTCTAAAAATTAGAGTGTGTTTCTGTAAGGAGAGCTTGCGTTTGTTTCCCAGTCCTAAATGGAGTTGAATCACATGCATATTCTGGTCCTACGTGCAAGAGTTATATTCTGGTAAGAAGAGTCACTATTGTGCTCCCACTGTCATACACAGGGCAAATAGCACTGGCGTCTCTTCCCAGCATGTACAGTGTATTGGACTGAAGAGGAGCTACTGTTCTTGTCAGTTTCCTAAGCAGAGTTGAACTAGATATGGCCGTGTGTGTAGGAAGCACAGTTCTTTTGTTCTGAGCAAGCTCACTGTTAGGAACCCATAGGAAACACAGTAGAGTAGAAGAGTGCTCTTTTCTCAAAAGCAGAGTGTGTTTCTTGTAAGGCAAGCTAGTGTTTGTTTCCCAGTCCTACATGGAGTTGAATCACATGCAGTTTCTGGTCCTAAGGGCAAGAGTTGTTTTCTGGTAAGAAGAGTCACTATTGCGCTCCCATTGGCATACACAGGGCAAATAGCACTGGCGTATGTTCCCAGCATATACAGTGTATTGGACTGAAGGGGATCTACTGTTCTTGTCAGTTTCCTAAGCAGAATTGAACTAGATAAGGCCGTGTGTGTATGAAGCACAGTTCTTTTGTTCTGAGCAAGCTCACTCTTTTGGCCCTATAGGAAAAACATTAGAGTAGAAGAGTGCTCTTTTCTCAAAAGCAGAGTGTGTTTCTTGTAAGGCGAGTTAGCGTTTGTTTGCCAGTCCTAAATGAAGTTGAATCACATGCAGTTTTTGGTCCCACGAGCAAGAGTTGTTTACTGGTAAGAAGAGTGACTATTGCGCTCCCATTGTCATACACAGGGCAAATAGCACTGGCGTCTGTTCCCAGCATGTACACTGTATTGGACTGAAGAGAATCTACTGTTCTTGTCAGTTTCCTAAGCAGAGTTGAACTAGATATGGCCGTGTGTGTAGGAAGAACAGTTCTTTTCTTCTGAGCCAGCTCACTGTTCGGACACCATAGGAAATACAGTAGAGTGGAAGAGTACCCTTTTTTAAAGCAGAGTGTGTTTCTTGTAAGGCGAGTTAGCCTTTGTTTCTCAGTCCTAAATGGAGTTGAATCACATGCAGGTTCTGGTCCTACGAGCAAGAGTTGTTTTCTGGTAAGAAGAGTCACTAGTGTGCTCCCATTGTCATTCACAGGGCATATAGCACTGGCATCTGTTCCCGGCATGTACAGTGTATTGGACTTAAGAGGATCTACTGTTCTTGTCAGTTTCCTAAGCAGAATTGATAGAGATATGGCGCGTGTGTGTAGGAAGCACAGTTCTTTTGTTCTGAGCAAGCTCACTGTTCTGGCCCTATAGGAAACACAGTAGAGTAGAAGAGTGCTCTTTTCTCAAAAGCAGAGTGTGTTTCTTGTAAGGCGAGCTAGCGTTTGTTTCAAGTCTTAAATGGAGTTGAATCACATGCAAATCTGGTCCTATGAGCAATAGTTGTTTTCTGGTAAGAAGAGTCATTATTGTGCTCCCATTGTCATTCAAAAAGCAAATAGCACTGTCGTCTGTTCCCAGCATGTACAGTGTATTGGACTGAAGAGGATCTACTGTTCTTGTCAGTTTCCTAAGCAGAATTGAAATAGATATGGCCATGTGTAGGAAGCACAGTTCTTTGGTTCTGAGCAAGCTCACTGTTCTGGCCCTATAGGAAACACAGTAGAGTAGAAGAGTGCTCTTTTCTCAAAAGCAGAGTGTGTTGCTTGTAAGGCGAGCTAGCGTTTGTTTTCCAGTCCTAAATGGAGTTGAATCACATGCAGTTGTTGGTCCCATGAGCAAGAGTTGTTTTCTGGTAAGGAAAGTCACTATTGTGCTCCCATTGCCATGCACAGTGCAAAGAGCACTCGCGTCTGATCCCAGCAAGTACAGTGTATTGTACTGAAGAGGAGGTATTGTTCTTGTCAGTTTCCTAAGCAGAGTTGAACTAGATATGGCTCATGTGTGTAGGAAGCACAGTTCTTTTGTTCTGAGCAAGCTCACTGTTTGGACCCCATAGGAAACACAGTAGAGTAGAAGAGTGCTCTTTTCTCAAAAGCAGAGTGTGTTTCTTGTAAGACGCACTAGCGTTTGTTTCCCAGTCCTAAATGCAGTTGAATCCCATGCAGTTTTTCGTCCTATGATCAAGAGTTGTTTTCTGGTAAGAAGAGTCACTATAGCGCTCCAATTGCCATACACACTGCAAATAGCACTCGCGTCTCTTCCCAGCAAGTAATGTGTATTGGACTGAAGAGGAGCTACTGTTCTTGTCAGATTCCTAAGCAGAGTTGAACTAGATATGGCCCGTGTGTGTAGGAAGCACAGTTCTTTTGTTCTGAGGAAGCTCACTTTTCGAACCCCATAGGAAACACATTAGATTGAAGACTGCTCTTTTCTAAAAAGCAGAGTGTGTTTCTTGTAAGGCGAGCTAGCGTTTGTTTTCCAGTCCCAAATGGAGTTGAATCACATGCAGTTTCTGGTCCTACGAGCAAGAGCTGTTTTCTGGTAAGAAGAGTCACTATTGTGCTCCCATTGTCATACACAGTGCAAATAGCACTGTCGTCTGTTCCCAGCATGTACAGTGTATTGGACTGAAGGGGATCTACTGTTCTTGTCAGTTTCCTAAGCAGAATTGAACTAGATATGGCCGTGTGTGTAGGAAGCACAGTTTTTTTGTTCTGAGCAAGCTCACTGTTTTGGCCCTATAGGAAACACAGCAGAGTAGAAGATGTTCTTTTCTCAAAAGTAGAGTGTGTTTCTTGTAAGGCGAGTTAGCGTTTGTTTTCCAGTCCTAAATGGAGTTGAATCACATTCAGTTGTTTGTCCCACGTGTAAGAGTTGTTTTCTGGTAAGGAAAGTCACTATTGTGCTCCCATTGCCATACACAGTACAAATAGCACTCGCATCTGTTCCCAGCAAGTCAGTGTATTACACTGAAGAGGAGCTACTGTTCTTGTAAGTTTCCTAAGCAGAGTTAAACTATATATGGCACGTGTGTGTAGGAAGCACAGTTCTTTTGTTCTGAGCAAGCTCACTGTTCGGACCCCATAGGAAACACAGTAGAGTAGAAGAGTGCTCTTTTCTCAAAAGCAGAGTGTGTTTCTTGTAATGCGAGCTAGCATTTGTTTACCAGTCCTAAATGGGAGTTGAATCACATGCAGTTTCTGGTCCTACGAGCAAGAATTGTTTTCTGGTAAGAAGAGGCACTATTGTGCTCCCTCTGTCATACACAGGGCAAATAGCACTGGCGTCTGTTCCCAGCAAATACAGTGTATTGGACTGAAGAGGAGCTACTTTTCTTGTCAGTTTCCTAAGCAGAGTTGAACAAGATATAGCCCATGTGTGTAGGAAGCACAGTTCTTTTTTTCTGAGCAAGCTCACTGTTTTGGCCCTATAGGAAACACAGTAGAGTAGAAGAGTGCTCTTTTCTCAAAAGAAGAGTGTATTTCTTGTAAGGCGAGCTAGCATTTGTTTCCCAGTCCTAAATGGAGTTGAATCACATGCTGTTTTTGGTCCTACAAGCAAGAGTTGTTTTCTGGTTAGGAAAGTCAATACTGTGCTCCCATTGCCACACACAGTGCAAATAGGACTCGTGTCTGTTCCCATCAAGTACAGTGTATTGGACTGAAGAGGAGCTACTGTTCTTGTCAGTTTCCTAAGCAGAGTTGAACTGGATATGGCCCGTGTGTGTAGGAAGCACAGTTCTTTTGTTCTAAGCAAGCTCGCAGTTCAGACCCATTAGGAAACACCGTAGAATAGAAGAGTGCCCTTTCCTCAAAAGCATCTTGTGTTTCTTGTAAGGCGAGCTAGCATTTGTTTCCCAGTTCTAAATGGAGTTGAATCACATGCAGTTTCTGGTCCAATGATCAAGAGTTGTTTTCTGGTAAGAAGAGTCACTATTGCTCTCCCATTGTCATACACAGGGCAAATAGCACTGGCGTCTGTTCCCAGCATGTACAGTGTATTGGACTGAACAGGATCTACTGTTCTTATCAGTTTCCTAAGCAGAATTGAACTAGATATGGCCGTGTGTGTAGGAAGCACAGTTCTTTTGTTCTGAGCATGCTCACTGTTCTGGCTCTATAGGAAACACAGTAGAGTAGAAGAGTGCTCTTTTCTCCGAAGCAGAGTGTGTTTCTTGTAAGGCGAGCTAGCGTTTGTTTCCCAGTTCTAAATGGAGTTGAATCACATGCAGTTTCTGGTCCAATGATCAAGAGTTGTTTTCTGGTAAGAAGAGTCACTATTGCTCTCCCATTGTCATACACAGGGCAAATAGCACTGGCGTCTGTTCCCAGCATGTACAGTGTATTGGACTGAACAGGATCTACTGTTCTTATCAGTTTCCTAAGCAGAATTGAACTAGATATGGCCGTGTGTGTAGGAAGCACAGTTCTTTTGTTCTGAGCATGCTCACTGTTCTGGCCCTATAGGAAACACAGTAGAGTAGAAGAGTGCTCTTTTCTCCGAAGCAGAGTGTGTTTCTTGTAAGGCGAGCTAGCGTTTGTTAACCAGTTCTAAATGGAGTTGATTCACATGCAGTTTCTGGTCCTATGAGCAAGAGTCGTTTTATGATAAAAAAGAGTCAATATTGGGCTCCCATTGTCACACACAGTGCAAGTAGCACTCGTGTCTGTTCCCAGCCAGTACAGTGTATTGGAATGAAGAGGAGCTACTGTTCTTGTCAGTTTCCTAAGCAGAGTTGAACTAGATATGGCCCGTGTGTGTAGGAAGCACAGTTCTTTTTTTCTGAGCAAGCTCACTGTTTTGGCCATATAGGAAACACAGTAGATTAGAAGAGTGCTCTTTTCTCAAAAGAAGAGTGTGTTTCTTGTAAGGCAAGTTAGCGTTTGTTTCCCAGTCCTAAATGTAGTTGAATCCCATGCAGTTTCTGGTCCTACAAGCAAGAGTTGTTTTCTGGTAAGAAGAGTCACTATTGCACTCCCATTGCCATACACAGTGCAAATAGCACTGGCGTCTGTTCCCAGCATGTACAGTGTATTGCACTGAAGAGGATCTGCTGTTCTTGTCAGTTTCCTAAGCAGAGTTGAAATAGATATAGCACGTGTGTGTAGGAAGCACAGTTCTTTTGTTCTGAGCAAGCTGACTGTTCGCACCCCATAGGAAACACAGTAGAGTAGAAGAGTGCTCTTTTCTCAAAAGCAGAGTGTGTTTCTTGTAAGGCGAGCTAGCGTTTATTTCCCAGTTCTTAATTGAGTTGAATCACATGCAGTTTTCGGTCCTACGAGCAAGAGTTTTTTTCTGGTAAGAAGCGTCACTATTGAGCTCCCGATTGCCATACACAGTGCAAATAGCACTCGCGTCTGTTCCCAGCAAGTACAGTGTATTGGACTGAAGAGGAGCTACTGTTCTTGTCAGTTTCCTAAGCAGAGTTGAACTAGATATGGCCCGTGTGTGTAGGAAGCACAGTTCTTTTGTCTGAGGAAGCTCACTGTTTGGACCCCATAGGAAACACAGTAGAGTAGGAGAGTGCTCTTTTCTCAAAAGCAGAGTGAGTTTCTTGTAAGGAGAGCTAGCGTTTGTTTCCCAGTCAGAAATGGAGTTGAATCCCATGCAGTTTCTGGTCCTACGAGCAAGAGTTGTTTTCTGATAAGAAAAGTCACTATTGAGCTCCCATTGCAATACACAGTGCAAATAGCACTCGCGTTAGTTTCCACCAAGTACAGTGTATTGGACGGAAGAGGAGCTACTGCTCTTGTCCGTTTCCTAAGCAGAGTTGAAGTAGATATGGCCCGTGTGTGTAGGAAGCACAGTTCTTTTGTTCTGAGCAAGCTCCCTGTTCGGACCGCATAGGAAACACAGTAGAGAGGAAGAGAGCTCTTTTCTCAAAAGCAGAGTGTGTTTCTTGTAAGGCGAGCTAGCGTTTGTTTCCCAGTTCTAAATGGGAGTTGAATCACATGCAGTTTCTGGTCATACGAGCAAGAGTTGTTTTCTGGTAAGAAGAGTCACTATTGCGCTCCCACTGTCATACACAGGGCAAATAGCACTGGCGTCTGTTTCCAGCATGTACAGTGTATTGGACTGAAGAGGAGCTACTGTTCTTGTCAGTTTCCTAAGCAGAGTTGAACTAGATATGGCCGTGTGTGTAGGAAGCACAGTTCTTTTGTTCTGAGCAAGCTCACTGTTTTGGCCCTATAGGGAACACAGTAGAGTAGAAGAGTGCTCTTTTCTCAAAAGCAGAGTGTGTTTCTTGTAAGGCGAGCTAGCGTTTGTTTCCCAGTCCTAAATGGAGTTGAATCACATGCAGTTTTTGGTCCTACAAGCAAGAGTTGTTTTCTGGTAAGGAAAGTCACTATTGTGCTCCCATTGCCACACACAGTGCAAATAGGACTTGCGTCTGTTCCCATCAAGTACAGTGTATTGGACTGAAGAGGAGCTACTGTTCTTGTCAGTTTCCTAAGCAGAGTTGAACTAGATATGGCCCGTGTGTGTAGGAAGCACAGTTCGTTTTTTCTGAGCCATCTCGCTGTTCGGACCCAATAGGAAACACCGTAGAGTAGAAGAGTGCCCTTTTCTCAAAAGCATAGTGTGTTTCTTGTAAGGCGAGCTAGGGTTTGTTTCCCTGTCCTAAATGGATTTGAATCACATGCAGTTTCTGGTCCAATGAGCAAGAGTTGTTTTCTGGTAAGAAGAGTCACTATTGTGCTCCCATTCTCATACACGGGGCAAATAGCACTGGCGTCTGTTCCCAGCATGTACAGTGTATTGGACTGAAGAGGAGCTACTGTTCTTGTCAGTTTCCTAAGCAGAATTGAACTAGATATGGCTGTGTGTGTAGGAAGCACAGTTCTTTTGTTCTGAGCATGCTCACTGTTCTGGCCCTATAGGAAACACAGTAGAGTAGATGAGTGATCTTTTCTCAAAAGCAGAGTGTGTTTCTTGTAAGGCGAGCTAGCGTTAGTTTCCCAGTTCTAAATGGAGTTGAATCACATGCAGTTTCTGGTCATACTAGCAAGCGTCGTTTTCTGGTAGGAAAGTCACTATTGTGCTCCCATTGCCACACACAGTGCAAATAGCACTCGCATCTGTTCCCAGCCAGTACAGTGTATTGGACTGAAGAGGAGCTACTGCTCTTGTCAGTTTCCTAAGCAGAGTTGAACTAGATATGGCCCGTGTGTGTAGGAAGCACAGTTCTTTGGTTCTGAGCAAGCTCACTTTTCGGACCCCATAGGAAACACATTAGAGTAGAAGAGTGCTCTTTTCTAAAAATTAGAGTGTGTTTCTGTAAGGAGAGCTTGCGTTTGTTTCCCAGTCCTAAATGGAGTTGAATCACATGCATATTCTGGTCCTACGTGCAAGAGTTATATTCTGGTAAGAAGAGTCACTATTGTGCTCCCACTGTCATACACAGGGCAAATAGCACTGGCGTCTCTTCCCAGCATGTACAGTGTATTGGACTGAAGAGGAGCTACTGTTCTTGTCAGTTTCCTAAGCAGAGTTGAACTAGATATGGCCGTGTGTGTAGGAAGCACAGTTCTTTTGTTCTGAGCAAGCTCACTGTTAGGAACCCATAGGAAACACAGTAGAGTAGAAGAGTGCTCTTTTCTCAAAAGCAGAGTGTGTTTCTTGTAAGGCAAGCTAGTGTTTGTTTCCCAGTCCTACATGGAGTTGAATCACATGCAGTTTCTGGTCCTAAGGGCAAGAGTTGTTTTCTGGTAAGAAGAGTCACTATTGCGCTCCCATTGGCATACACAGGGCAAATAGCACTGGCGTATGTTCCCAGCATATACAGTGTATTGGACTGAAGGGGATCTACTGTTCTTGTCAGTTTCCTAAGCAGAATTGAACTAGATAAGGCCGTGTGTGTATGAAGCACAGTTCTTTTGTTCTGAGCAAGCTCACTCTTTTGGCCCTATAGGAAAAACATTAGAGTAGAAGAGTGCTCTTTTCTCAAAAGCAGAGTGTGTTTCTTGTAAGGCGAGCTAGCGTTTGTTTGCCAGTCCTAAATGAAGTTGAATCACATGCAGTTTTTGGTCCCACGAGCAAGAGTTGTTTACTGGTAAGAAGAGTGACTATTGCGCTCCCATTGTCATACACAGGGCAAATAGCACTGGCGTCTGTTCCCAGCATGTACACTGTATTGGACTGAAGAGAATCTACTGTTCTTGTCAGTTTCCTAAGCAGAGTTGAACTAGATATGGCCGTGTGTGTAGGAAGAACAGTTCTTTTCTTCTGAGCCAGCTCACTGTTCGGACACCATAGGAAATACAGTAGAGTGGAAGAGTACCCTTTTTTAAAGCAGAGTGTGTTTCTTGTAAGGCGAGTTAGCCTTTGTTTCTCAGTCCTAAATGGAGTTGAATCACATGCAGGTTCTGGTCCTACGAGCAAGAGTTGTTTTCTGGTAAGAAGAGTCACTAGTGTGCTCCCATTGTCATTCACAGGGCATATAGCACTGGCATCTGTTCCCGGCATGTACAGTGTATTGGACTTAAGAGGATCTACTGTTCTTGTCAGTTTCCTAAGCAGAATTGATAGAGATATGGCGCGTGTGTGTAGGAAGCACAGTTCTTTTGTTCTGAGCAAGCTCACTGTTCTGGCCCTATAGGAAACACAGTAGAGTAGAAGAGTGCTCTTTTCTCAAAAGCAGAGTGTGTTTCTTGTAAGGCGAGCTAGCGTTTGTTTCAAGTCTTAAATGGAGTTGAATCACATGCAAATCTGGTCCTATGAGCAATAGTTGTTTTCTGGTAAGAAGAGTCATTATTGTGCTCCCATTGTCATTCAAAAAGCAAATAGCACTGTCGTCTGTTCCCAGCATGTACAGTGTATTGGACTGAAGAGGATCTACTGTTCTTGTCAGTTTCCTAAGCAGAATTGAAATAGATATGGCCATGTGTAGGAAGCACAGTTCTTTGGTTCTGAGCAAGCTCACTGTTCTGGCCCTATAGGAAACACAGTAGAGTAGAAGAGTGCTCTTTTCTCAAAAGCAGAGTGTGTTGCTTGTAAGGCGAGCTAGCGTTTGTTTTCCAGTCCTAAATGGAGTTGAATCACATGCAGTTGTTGGTCCCATGAGCAAGAGTTGTTTTCTGGTAAGGAAAGTCACTATTGTGCTCCCATTGCCATGCACAGTGCAAAGAGCACTCGCGTCTGATCCCAGCAAGTACAGTGTATTGTACTGAAGAGGAGGTATTGTTCTTGTCAGTTTCCTAAGCAGAGTTGAACTAGATATGGCTCATGTGTGTAGGAAGCACAGTTCTTTTGTTCTGAGCAAGCTCACTGTTTGGACCCCATAGGAAACACAGTAGAGTAGAAGAGTGCTCTTTTCTCAAAAGCAGAGTGTGTTTCTTGTAAGACGCACTAGCGTTTGTTTCCCAGTCCTAAATGCAGTTGAATCCCATGCAGTTTTTCGTCCTATGATCAAGAGTTGTTTTCTGGTAAGAAGAGTCACTATAGCGCTCCAATTGCCATACACACTGCAAATAGCACTCGCGTCTCTTCCCAGCAAGTAATGTGTATTGGACTGAAGAGGAGCTACTGTTCTTGTCAGATTCCTAAGCAGAGTTGAACTAGATATGGCCCGTGTGTGTAGGAAGCACAGTTCTTTTGTTCTGAGGAAGCTCACTTTTCGAACCCCATAGGAAACACATTAGATTGAAGACTGCTCTTTTCTAAAAAGCAGAGTGTGTTTCTTGTAAGGCGAGCTAGCGTTTGTTTTCCAGTCCCAAATGGAGTTGAATCACATGCAGTTTCTGGTCCTACGAGCAAGAGCTGTTTTCTGGTAAGAAGAGTCACTATTGTGCTCCCATTGTCATACACAGTGCAAATAGCACTGTCGTCTGTTCCCAGCATGTACAGTGTATTGGACTGAAGGGGATCTACTGTTCTTGTCAGTTTCCTAAGCAGAATTGAACTAGATATGGCCGTGTGTGTAGGAAGCACAGTTTTTTTGTTCTGAGCAAGCTCACTGTTTTGGCCCTATAGGAAACACAGCAGAGTAGAAGATGTTCTTTTCTCAAAAGTAGAGTGTGTTTCTTGTAAGGCGAGTTAGCGTTTGTTTTCCAGTCCTAAATGGAGTTGAATCACATTCAGTTGTTTGTCCCACGTGTAAGAGTTGTTTTCTGGTAAGGAAAGTCACTATTGTGCTCCCATTGCCATACACAGTACAAATAGCACTCGCATCTGTTCCCAGCAAGTCAGTGTATTACACTGAAGAGGAGCTACTGTTCTTGTAAGTTTCCTAAGCAGAGTTAAACTATATATGGCACGTGTGTGTAGGAAGCACAGTTCTTTTGTTCTGAGCAAGCTCACTGTTCGGACCCCATAGGAAACACAGTAGAGTAGAAGAGTGCTCTTTTCTCAAAAGCAGAGTGTGTTTCTTGTAATGCGAGCTAGCATTTGTTTACCAGTCCTAAATGGGAGTTGAATCACATGCAGTTTCTGGTCCTACGAGCAAGAATTGTTTTCTGGTAAGAAGAGGCACTATTGTGCTCCCTCTGTCATACACAGGGCAAATAGCACTGGCGTCTGTTCCCAGCAAATACAGTGTATTGGACTGAAGAGGAGCTACTTTTCTTGTCAGTTTCCTAAGCAGAGTTGAACAAGATATAGCCCATGTGTGTAGGAAGCACAGTTCTTTTTTTCTGAGCAAGCTCACTGTTTTGGCCCTATAGGAAACACAGTAGAGTAGAAGAGTGCTCTTTTCTCAAAAGAAGAGTGTATTTCTTGTAAGGCGAGCTAGCATTTGTTTCCCAGTCCTAAATGGAGTTGAATCACATGCTGTTTTTGGTCCTACAAGCAAGAGTTGTTTTCTGGTTAGGAAAGTCAATACTGTGCTCCCATTGCCACACACAGTGCAAATAGGACTCGTGTCTGTTCCCATCAAGTACAGTGTATTGGACTGAAGAGGAGCTACTGTTCTTGTCAGTTTCCTAAGCAGAGTTGAACTAGATATGGCCCGTGTGTGTAGGAAGCACAGTTCTTTTGTTCTAAGCAAGCTCGCAGTTCAGACCCATTAGGAAACACCGTAGAATAGAAGAGTGCCCTTTCCTCAAAAGCATCTTGTGTTTCTTGTAAGGCGAGCTAGCATTTGTTTCCCAGTTCTAAATGGAGTTGAATCACATGCAGTTTCTGGTCCAATGATCAAGAGTTGTTTTCTGGTAAGAAGAGTCACTATTGCTCTCCCATTGTCATACACAGGGCAAATAGCACTGGCGTCTGTTCCCAGCATGTACAGTGTATTGGACTGAACAGGATCTACTGTTCTTATCAGTTTCCTAAGCAGAATTGAACTAGATATGGCCGTGTGTGTAGGAAGCACAGTTCTTTTGTTCTGAGCATGCTCACTGTTCTGGCTCTATAGGAAACACAGTAGAGTAGAAGAGTGCTCTTTTCTCCGAAGCAGAGTGTGTTTCTTGTAAGGCAAGCTAGCGTTTGTTTCCCAGTTCTAAATGGAGTTGAATCACATGCAGTTTCTGGTCCTACGAGCAAGAGTCGTTTTATGATAAAAAGAGTCAATATTGGGCTCCCATTGCCACACACAGTGCAAGTAGCACTCGTGTCTGTTCCCAGCCAGTACAGTGTATTGGAATGAAGAGGAGCTACTGTTCTTCTCAGTTTCCTAAGCAGAGTTGAACTAGATATGGCCCGTGTGTGTAGGAAGCACAGTTCTTTTTTTCTGAGCAAGCTCACTGTTTTGGCCATATAGGAAACACAGTAGAGTAGAAGAGTGCTCTTTTCTCAAAAGAAGAGTGTGTTTCTTGTAAGGCAAGTTAGCGTTTGTTTCCCAGTCCTAAATGTAGTTGAATCCCATGCAGTTTCTGGTCCTACAAGCAAGAGTTGTTTTCTGGTAAGAAGAGTCACTATTGCACTCCCATTGCCATACACAGTGCAAATAGCACTGGCGTCTGTTCTCAGCAATTACAGTGTATTGGACTGAAGAGGATCTACTGTTCTTGTCAGTTTCCTAAGCAGAGTTGAACTAGATATAGCACGTGTGTGTAGGAAGCACAGTTCTTTTGTTCTGAGCAAGCTGACTGTTTGTACCCCATAGGAAACACAGTAGAGTAGAAGAGTGCTCTTTTCTCAAAAGCAGAGTGTGTTTCTTGTAAGGCGAGCTAGCGTTTATTTCCCAGTTCTTAATTGAGTTGAATCACATGCAGTTTCTGGTCCTAAGAGCAAGAGTTTTTTTCTGGTAAGAAGCGTCACTATTGAGCTCCCATTGCCATACACAGTCCAAAAGCACTCGCGTATGTTCCCAGCAAGTACAGTGTATTGGACTGAAGAGGATTTACTGTTCTTGTCAGATTCCTAAGCAGAGTTGAACTAGATATGGCCCGTGTGTGTAGGAAGCACAGTTCTTTTGTTCTGAGCAAGCTCACTGTTCTGGCACTATAGGAAACACATTAGAGTAGAAGAGTGCTCTTTTCTCCAAAGCAGAGTGTGTTTCTTTTAAGGCGAGCTAGCGTTTTTTCCCAGTCATAAATGGAGTTCAATCACATGCAGTTTCTTGTCCTATGAGCAAGAGTTGTTTTCTGGTAAGAAGAGTCACTATTGCGCTCCCATTGTTATACACAGGGCAAATAGCACTGGCGTCTGTTCCCAGCAAGTACAGTGTATTGGACTGAAGAGGATTTACTGTTCTTGTCAGTTTCCTAAGCTGAATTGAACTAGATATGGCCCGTGTGTGTAGGAAGCACAGTTCTTTTGTTCTGAGCAAGCTCACTGTTCGGACCCCATAGAAAACCCAGTAGAGTAGAAGAGTGCTCTTTTCTCAAAAGCAGAGTGTGTTTCTTGTAAGGCAAGCTAGCGTTTGTTTCCCAGTCCTAAATGGAGTTGAATCACATGCAGTTTCTGGTCCTACGAGCAAGAGTTATTTTCTGGTAAGGAAAGTAACTATTGCGCTCCCATTGTCATACACAGGGCAATTAGCACTGGCGTCTGTTCCCAGCATGTACAGTGTATTTGAATGAAGGGAAGCTACTCTTCTTGTCAGTATCCTAAGCAGAATTGAACTAGATATGGCCCCTGTGTGTAGGAAGCACAGTTCTTTTGTTCTGAGGAAGCTCAATGTTCGGACCCCATAGGAAACACAGTAGAGTAGAAGAGTGTTCTTTTCTCAAAAGCAGAGTGTGTTTCTTGTAAGGCGAGCTAGCGTTTGTTTCCCAGTCCTAAATGGAGTTGAATCACTACCAGTTTTTGGTCCTACTAGCAAGAGTTGTTTTCTGGTAAGGAAAGTCACTATTGTGTTCCCAATGCCATACACATTGCATATAGCACTTGCATCTGTTCCCAGGAAGTACAGTGTATTGGACTGAAGAGGAGCTACTGTTTTGTCAGTTTCCTAAGCAAAGTTGAACTAGATATGGCCCGTGTGTGTAGAAAGCACAGTTCTTTTGTTCTGAGCAAGGTCATTGTTTGGACCCCATAGGAAACACAGTAGAGAAGAAGAGTGCTCTTTTCTCAAAAGTAGAGTGTGTTTCTTGTAAGGCGACCTAGCATTTGTTTCCCAGTCCTAAATGGAGTTGAATCCCAAGCAGTTTCTGGTCCTACGAGCAAGAGTTGTTTTCTTGCAAGGAAAGTCTCCTGCGCTCCCATTGTCATACACAGGGAAGTTAGCACTGGCGTCTGTTCCTAGCATGTACAGTTTATTGGACTGAAGAGGATCTACTGTTCTTGTCAGTTTCCTAGGCAGAATTGAACTAGATATGGCCGTGTGTGTAGGAAGCACAGTTCTTTTGTTCTGAGCAAGCTCACAGTTCTGGCCCTATAGGAAACACAGTAGAGTAGAAGAGTGTTCTTTTCTCAAAATCAGAGTGTGTTTCTTGTAAGGCGAGCTAGCGTTTGTTTCCCAGTCCTAAATGAGTTGAATCACATGCAGTTTTTGGTCCTATGAGCAAGAGATGTTTTCTGGTAAGGAAAGTCACTATTGCACTCCAATTGCCATACTGAGTGCAAATAGCACTCACGTCTGTTCGCAGCAAGTACAGTGTATTGGATTGAAGATGAGGTACTGTTCTTGTCAATTTCCTAAGCAGAATTGATCTAGATATGGCCCGTGTGTGTAGGAAGCACAGTTCTTTTGTTCTGAGCAAGCTCACTGTTCGGAACCCATAGGAAACACAGTACAGTAGAAGAGTGCTCTTTTCTCAAAAGCAGAGTGTGTTTCTTGTAAGGCGAGCTAGCGTTTGTTTCTTAGTCCTAAATCGAGTTGAGTCACATGCAGTTTTTGGTCTTATGAGGAAGAGTTGTTTTCTGGTAAGAAGAGTCACTATTGTGCTCCCAATGCCATACACAGTGCAAATAGCACTCGCGTCTGTTGCCAGCAAGTACAGTGTATTGGACTGAAGAGGAGCTACTGTTCTTGTCAGTTTCCTAAGCAGAGTTGAACTAGATATGGCCCCTGTGTGTAGGAAGCACAGTTCTTTTGTTCTGAGCAAGCTCACTGTTCGGAACACATAGGAAACACAGTAGAGTAGAAGAGTGCTCTTTTCTCAAACGCAGATTGTGTTTCTTGTAAGGCAAGCTAGTGTTTGTATCCCAGTCAGAAATGGATTTGAATCCCATGCAGTTTCTGGTCCTATGAGCAAGAGTTTTTTTCTGATAAGAAGAGTCACTATTGTGCTCCCTTTGCCATACACAGTGCAAATGCACTCGCGTCTGTTCTCAGCAATTACAGTGTATTGGACTGAAGAGGAGCCACTGTTCTTGTCAGTTTTCTAAGCAAAGTTGAACTAGATATGGCCCGTGTGTGTAGGAAGCACAGTTCTTTTGTTCTGAGCAAGCTCACTGTTTGTACCCCATAGGAAAAACAGTAGAGTAGTAGAGTGCTCTTTTCTCAAAAGCAGAGTGTGTTTCTTATAAGGCGAGCTAGCGTTTGTTTCCCAGTCCTAAAGGGAATTGAATCACATGCAGTTTCTGGTCCTAAGAGCAAGAGTTGTTTTCTGGTATGAAGAGTAACTATTGCGCTCCCATTGCCATACACAGTGCAAAAGCACTCGCGTCTGTTCCCAGCATGTACAGTGTATTGGACTGAAGAGGATTTACTGTTCTTGTCAGATTCCTAAGCAGAGTTGAAATAGATATAGCCCGTGTGTGTAGGAAGCACAGTTCTTTTGTTCTGAGCAAGCTCACTGTTCTGGCACTATAGGAAACACATTAGAGTAGAAGAGTGCTCTTTTCTCCAAAGCAGAGTGTGTTTCTTTTAAGGCGAGCTAGCATTTGTTTCCCAGTCATAAATGGAGTTCAATCACATGCAGTTTCTTGTCCTATGAGCAAGAGCTGTTTTCTGGTAAGAAGAGTCACTGTTGCGCTGCCATTGTCATACACAGGGCAAATAGCACTGGCGTCTGTTCCCAGCATGTACAGTGTATTGGACTGAAGAGGATCTACTGTTCTTGTCAGTTTCCTAAGCAGAATTGAACTAGATATGGCCCGTGTGTGTAGGAAGCACAGTTCTTTTGTTCTGAGCAAGCTCACAGTTCTGGCACTATAGGAAACACAGTAGAGTAGAAGAGTGCTTTTTTCTCAAAAGCAGAGTGTGTTTCTTGTAAGGTGAGCTAGCGTTTGTTTCCCAGTCCCAAATGGAGTTGAGTAACATGCAGTATTTGGTCCTATGAGCAAGAGTTGTTTTAAGGTAAGAAGAGTTACTATTGCGCTCCCATTGTTATACACAGGGCAAATAGCACTGGCGTCTGTTCCCAGCAAGTACAGTGTATTGGACTGAAGAGGATTTACTGTTCTTGTCAGTTTCCTAAGCTGAATTGAACTAGATATGGCCCGTGTGTGTAGGAAGCACAGTTCTTTTGTTCTGAGCAAGCTCACTGTTCGGACCCCATAGAAAATACAGTAGAGTAGAAGAGTGCTCTGTTCTCAAAAGCAGAGTGTGTTTCTTGTAAGGCGAGCTAGCGTTTGTTTCCCAGTCCTAAATGGAGATGAATCACATGCAGATTCTGGTCCTACGAGCAAGAGTTATTTTCTGGTAAGGAAAGTAACTATTGCGCTCCCATTGTCATACACAGGGCAATTAGCACTGGCGTCTGTTCCCAACATGTACAGTGTATTTGAATGAAGGGAAGCTACTCTTCTTGTCAGTATCCTAAGCAGAATTGAACTAGATATGGCCCCTGTGTGTAGGAAGCACAGTTCTTTTGTTCTGAGGAAGCTCAATGTTCGGACCCCATAGGAAAACAGTAGAGTAGAAGAGTGTTCTTTTCTCAAAAGCAGAGTGTGTTTCTTGTAAGGCGAGCTAGCGTTTGTTTCCCAGTCCTAAATGGAGTTGAATCACTACCAGTTTTTGGTCCTACGAGCAAGAGTTGTTTTCTGGTAAGGAAAGTCACTATTGTGTTCCCAATGCCATACACATTGCATATAGCACTTGCGTCTGTTCCCAGGAAGTACAGTGTATTGGACTGAAGAGGAGCTACAGTTTTGTCAGTTTCCTAAGCAAAGTTGAACTAGATATGGCCCGTGTGTGTAGAAAGCACAGTTCTTTTGTTCTGAGCAAGGTCATTGTGTGGACCCCATAGGAAACACAGTAGAGAAGAAGAGTGCTCTTTTCTCAAAAGCAGAGTGTGTTTCTTGTAAGGCGAGCTAGCGTTTGTTTCTTAGTCCTAAATCTAGTTGAGTCACATGCAGTTTTTGGTCTTATGAGGAAGAGTTGTTTTCTGGTAAGAAGAGTCACTATTGTGCTCCCATTGCCATACACAGTGCAAATAGCACTCACGTCTGTTGCCAGCAAGTACAGTGTATTGGACTGAAGAGGAGCTACTGTTCTTGTCAGTTTCCTAAGCAGAGTTGAACTAGATATGGCCCCTGTGTGTAGGAAGCACAGTTCTTTTGTTCTGAGCAAGCTCACTGTTCGGAACACATAGGAAACACAGTAGAGTAGAAGAGTGCTCTTTTCTCAAACGCAGATTGTGTTTCTTGTAAGGCAAGCTAGTGCTTGTATCAAAGTCAGAAATGGATTTGAATCCCATGCAGTTTCTAGTCCTATGAGCAAGAGTTTTTTTCTGGTAAGAAGAGTCACTATTGAGCTCCCTTTGTCATACACAGGGCATATAGCACTGATGTCTGTTCCGAGCATGTACATTGTATTGGACTGAAGAGGATCTACTGTTCTTGTCAGGTTCTTAAGCAGAATTGAACTAGATATGGCCCGTGTGTGTAGGAAGCACAGTTCTTTTGTTCTGAGCAAGCTCACTGTTCGGAACCCATAGGAAACACAGTACAGTAGAAGAGTGCTCTTTTCTCAAAAGCAGAGTGTGTTTCTTGTAAGGTGAGCTAGCGTTTGTTTCTTAGTCCTAAATCGAGTTGAGTCACATGCAGTTTTTGGTCTTATGAGGAAGAGTTGTTTTCTGGTAAGAAGAGTCACTATTGCGCTCCCATTGTCATACACAGGGCAAATAGCACTGGTGTCTGTTCCCAGCATGTATAGTGTATTGGACTGAAAAGGATCTACTGTTCTTGTCAGTTTCCTAAGCAGAATTGAACTAGATATGGCCGTGTGTAGGAAGCACAGTTCTTTTGTTCTGAGCAAGCTCACTGTTCGGAACCCATAGGAAACACAGTACAGTAGAAGAGTGCTCTTTTCTCAAAAGCAGAGTGGGTTTCTTGTAAGGCGAGCTTGCGTTTGTTTCTTAGTCCTAAATCGAGTTGAGTCACATGCAGTTTTTGGTCTTATGAGGAAGAGTTGTTTTCTGGTAAGAAGAGTCACTATTTTGCTCCCATTGCCATACACAGTGCAAATAGCACTCGCGTCTGTTGCCAGCAAGTACAGTGTATTGGACTGAAGAGGAGCTACTGTTCTTGTCAGTTTCCTAAGCAGAGTTGAACTAGATATGGCCCCTGTGTGTAGGAAGCACAGTTCTTTTGTTCTGAGCAAGCTCATTGTTCGGAACACATAGGAAACACAGTAGAGTAGAAGAGTGCTCTTTTCTCAAACGCAGATTGTGTTTCTTGTAAGGCAAGCTAGTGTTTGTATCCCAGTCAGAAATGGATTTGAATCCCATGCAGTTTCTGGTCCTATGAGCAAGAGTTTTTTTCTGGTAAGAAGAGTCACTATTGCGCTCCCATTGCCATACACAGTGCAAATAGCACTCTCGTCTGTTCTCAGCAATTACAGTGTATTGGACTGAAGAGGAGCCACTGTTCTTGTCAGTTTTCTAAGCAAAGTTGAACTAGATATGGCCCGTGTGTGTAGAAAGCACAGTTCTTTTGTTCTGAGCAAGCTCACTGTTTGTACCCCATAGGAAAAACAGTAGAGTAGTAGAGTGCTCTTTTCTCAAAAGCAGACTGTGTTTCTTGTAAGGCGAGCTAGCGTTTGTTTCCCAGTCCTAAAGGGAATTGAATCACATGCAGTTTCTGGTCCTAAGAGCAAGAGTTGTTTTCTGGTATGAAGAGTAACTATTGCGCTCCCATTGCCATACACAGTGCAAAAGCACTCGCGTCTGTTCCCAGCATGTACAGTGTATTGGACTGAAGAGGATTTACTGTTCTTGTCAGATTCCTAAGCAGAGTTGAACTAGATATAGCCCGTGTGTGTAGGAAGCACAGTTCTTTTGTTCTGAGCAAGCTCACTGTTCTGGCACTATAGGAAACACATTAGAGTAGAAGAGTGCTCTTTTCTCCAAAGCAGAGTGTGTTTCTTGTAAGGCGAGCTAGCATTTGTTTCCCAGTCGTAAATGGAGTTCAATCACATGCAGTTTCTGGTCCTATGAGCAAGAGTTGTTTTCTGGTAAGAAGAGTCACTGTTGCGCTGCCATTGTCATACACAGGGCAAATAGCACTGGCGTCTGTTCCCAGCATGTACAGTGTATTGGACTGAAGAGGATCTACTGTTCTTGTCAGTTTCCTAAGCAGAACTGAACTAGATATGGCCCGTGTGTGTAGGAAGCACAGTTCTTTTGTTCTGAGCAAGCTCACAGTTCTGGCACTATAGGAAACACAGTAGAGTAGAAGAGTGCTCTTTTCTCAAAAGCAGAGTGTGTTTCTTGTAAGGCGAGCTAGAGTTTGTTTCCCAGTCCCAAATGGAGTTGAGTAACATGCAGTATTTGGTCCTATGAGCAAGAGTTGTTTTCTGGTAAGAAGAGTCACTATTGCGCTCCCATTGTTATACACAGGGCAAATAGCACTGGCGTCTGTTCCCAGTAAGTACAGTGTATTGGACTGAAGAGGATTTACAGTTCTTGTCAGTTTCCTAACCTGAATTGAACTAGATATGGACCGTGTGTGTAGGAAGCACAGTTCTTTTGTTCTGAGCAAGCTCACTGTTCGGACCCCATAGAAAACACAGTAGAGTAGAAGAGTGCTCTTTTCTCAAAAGCAGAGTGTGTTTCTTGTAAGGCGAGCTAGCGTTTGTTTCCCAGTCATAAATGGAGTTGAATCACATGCAGTTTCTGGTCCTATGAGCAAGAGTTGTTTTCTGGTAAGGAAAGTAACTATTGCGCTCCCATTGTCATACACAGGGCAATTAGCACTGGCGTCTGTTCCCAGCATGTACAGTGTATTTGAATGAAGGGAAGCTACTGTTCTTGTCAGTATCCTAAGCAGAATTGAACTAGATATGGCCCCTGTGTTTGGGAAGCACAGTTCTTTTGTTCTGAGCAAGCTCACAGTTCTGGCACTATAGGAAACAAGTAGAGTAGAAGACTGCTCTTTTCTCAAAAGCAGAGTGTGTTTCTTGTAAGGCGAGCTATTGTTTGTTTCCCAGTCAAATATGGAGTTGAATCCCATGCAATTTCTGGTCCTACGACCAAGAATGATTTTCTGGTAAGAAGAGACACTATTGCGATCCCATTGTCATACACAGGGCAAAAAGCACTGGTGTCTGCTCTTAGCAAGTACAGTGTACTGGACTGAAGAGGATCTACTGTTCTTGTCAGATTCCTAAGCAGAGTTGAACTAGATATAGCCCGTGTGTGTAGGAAGCACAGTTCTTTTGTTCTGAGCAAGCTCACTGTTCGGAACCCATAGGAAACACAGTACAGTAGAAGAGTGCTCTTTTCTCAAAAGCAGAGTGTGTTTCTTGTAAGGCGAGCTAGCGTTTGTTTCTTAGTCCTAAATCTAGTTGAGTCACATGCAGTTTTTGGTCTTATGAGGAAGAGTTGTTTTCTGGTAAGGAAAGTCACTATTGCACTCCAATTGCCATACTGAGTGCAAATAGCACTCGCGTCTGTTCCCAGCAAGTACAGTGTATTGGACTGAATCGGAGCTCCTGTTCTTGTCAGTTTCCTAAGCAGAGTTGAACTAGATATGGCCCGTGTGTGTAGGAAGCACAGTTCTTTTGTTCTGAGCAAGCTCACTGTTCGGAACACATAGGAAACACAGTACAGTAGAAGAGTGCTCTTTTCTCAAAAGCAGAGTGTGTTTCTTGTAAGGCGAGCTAGCGTTTGTTTCTTAGTCCTAAATCTAGTTGAGTCACATGCAGTTTTTGGTCTTATGAGGAAGAGTTGTTTTCTGGTAAGGAAAGTCACTATTGCACTCCAATTGCCATACTGAGTGCAAATAGCACTCGCGTCTGTTCCCAGCAAGTACAGTGTATTGGACTGAAGAGGATCTACTGTTCTTGTCAGTTTCCTATGCAGAGTTGAACTAGATATAGCCCGTGTGTGTAGGAAGCACAGTTCTTTTGTTCTGAGCAAGCTCACTGTTCGGAACACATAGGAAACACAGTAGAGCAGAAGAGTGCTCTTTTCCCAAACGCAGATTGTGTTTCTTGTAAGGCAAGCTAGTGTTTGAATCCCAGTCAGAAATGGATTTGAATGCCATGCAGTTTCTGGTCCTATGAGCAAGAGTTTTTTTCTGGTAAGAAGAGTCACTATTGCGCTCCCATTGCCATACACAGTGCAAATGCACTCGCGTCTGTTCTCAGCAATTACAGTGTATTGGACTGAAGAGGAGCCACTGTTCTTGTCAGTTTTCTAAGCAAAGTTGAACTAGATATGGCCCGTGTGTGTAGGAAGCACAGTTCTTTTGTTCTGAGCAAGCTCACTGTTTGTACCCCATAGGAAAAACAGTAGAGTAGTAGAGTGCTCTTTTCTCAAAAGCAGAGTGTCTTTCTTGTAAGGCGAGCTAGCGTTTGTTTCCCAGTCCTAAAGTGAATTGAATCACATGCAGTTTCTGGTCCTAAGAGCAAGAGTTGTTTTCTGGTATGAAGAGTAACTATTGCGCTCCCATTGCCATACACAGTGCAAAAGCACTGGCGTCTGTTCCCACCATGTACAGTGTATTGGACTGAAGAGGATTTACTGTTCTTGTCAGATTCCTAAGCAGAGTTGAACTAGATATAGCCCGTGTGTGTAGGAAGCACAGTTCTTTTGTTCTGAGCAAGCTCACTGTTCTGGCACTATAGGAAACACATTAGAGTAGAAGAGTGCTCTTTTCTCAAAAGCAGAGTGTGTTTCCTGTAAGGCGAGCTAGCGTTTGTTTCCCAGTCCTAAATGGAGTTGAATCCCATGCAGTTTCTGGTCCTACGAGCAAGAGTTGTTTTCTTGCAAGGAAAGTCACTCTTGCGCTGCCATTGTCATACACAGGGCAGTTAGCACTGGCGTCTGTTCCTAGCATGTACAGTTTATTGGACTGAAGAGGATCTACTGTTCTTGTCAGTATCCTAAGCAGAATTGAAGTAGATATGGCCCCTGTGTGTAGGAAGCAGAGTTCTTTTGTTCTGAGCAAGGTCACAGTTCTGGCACTATAGGAAACAAGTAGAGCAGAAGAGTGCTCTTTTCTCAAAAGCAGAGTGTGTTTCTTGTAAGGCGAGCTAGCGTTTGTTTCCCAGTCCTAAATGGAGTTGAATCCCATGCAGTTTCTGATCCTACGAGCAAGAGTTGTTTTCTGGTAAGAAGAGTCACTATTGCGCTCCCATTGTCATACACAGGGCAAATAGCACTGGTGTCTGTTCCCAGCATGTACAGTGTATTAGACTGAAAAGGATCTACTGTTCTTGTCAGTTTCCTAAGCAGAATTGAACTAGATATGACCGTGTGTGTAGGAAGCACAGTTCTTTTGTTCTGAGGAAGCTCACTGTTCTGGCCCTATAGGAAACACAGTAGAGTAGAACAGTGCTCTTTTCTCAAAATCAGAGTGTGTTTCTTGTAAGGCGAGCTAGCGTTTGTTTCCCAGTCCTAAATGAGTTGAATCACATGCAGTTTTTGGTCCTACGAGCAAGAGTTGTTTTCTGGTAAGGAAAGTCACTATTGCACTCCAATTGCCATACTGAGTGCAAATAGCACTCGCGTCTGTTCCCAGCAAGTACAGTGTATTGGACTGAATCGGAGCTCCTGTTCTTGTCAGTTTCCTAAGCAGAGTTGAACTAGATATGGCCCGTGTGTGTAGGAAGCACAGTTCTTTTGTTCTGAGCAAGCTCACTGTTCGGAACCCATAGGAAACACAGTACAGTAGAAGAGTGCTCTTTTCTCAAAAGCAGAGTGTGTTTCTTGTAAGACGAGCTAGCGTTTGTTTCTTAGTCCTAAATCGAGTTGAGTCACATGCAGTTTTTGGTCTTATGAGGAAGAGTTGTTTTCTGGTAAGAAGAGTCACTATTGTGCTCCCATTGCCATACACAGTGCAAATAGCACTCGCGTCTGTTGCCAGCAAGTACAGTGTATTGGACTGAAAAGGAGCTACTGTTCTTGTCAGTTTGCTAAGCAGAGTTGAACTAGATATGGCTCCTGTGTGTAGGAAGCACAGTTCTTTTGTTCTGAGCAAGCTCACTGTTCGGACCCCATATGAAACACAGTAGAGCAGAAGACTGCTCTTTTCTCAAAAGCAGAGTGTGTTTCTTGTAAGGCGACCTAGTGTTTGTTTCCCAGTCCTAAATGGAGTTGAATCACATGCAGTTTCTGGTCCTACGAGCAAGAGTTGTTTTCTGGTAAGAAGAGTCACTATTGAGCTCCCTTTGTCATACACAGGGCATAAAGCACTGATGTCTGTTCCCAGCATGTTCAGTGTATTGGACTGAAGAGGATCTACTGTTCTTGTCAGGTTTTTAAGCAGAATTGAACTAGATATGGCCCGTGTGTGTAGGAAGCACAGTTCTTTTGTTCTGAGCAAGCTCACTGTTTGGAACCCATAGGAAAATCAGTAGAGTAGAAGAGTGCTCTTTTCTCAAAAGCAGAGTGTGTTTCTTGTAAGGCGAGCTAGCGATTGTTTCCCAGTCCTAAATGGAGTTGAGTCACATGCAGTTTCTGGTCCTACGAGCAAGAGTTGTTTTCTGGTAAGAAGAGTCACTATTGTGCTCCCATTGCCATACACAGAGCAAATAGCACTCGCGTCTGTTCCCAGCAAGTACAGTGTATTGGACTGAAGAGGAGCTACTGTTCTTGTCAGTTTCTTAAGCGGAGTTGAACTAGATATGGTCCTTGTGTGTAGGAAGCACAGTCTTTTGTTCTGAGCAAGCTCACTGTTCTGGACCTACAGGAAACACATTAGAGTAGAAGAGTGATCTTTTACCCAAAGCAGAGTTTGTTTCTTGTAAGGCGAGCTAGCGTTTGTTTCCCAGTCCTAAATGGAGTTAAATCACATGCAGTTTTTGGTCCTACAAGCAAGAGTTGTTTTCTGGTAAGGAAAGTCACTATTGCGCTCCCATTGCCATACACAGTGCAAAAGAACTCACGTCTGTTCCCAGCAAGTACAGTAGTGCTCTTTTCTCAAAAGCAGAGTGTGTTTCTTGTAAGGCGAGCTAGCGTTTGTTTACCAGTGTTAAATGGAGTTTAATCACATGCAGTCTGGTCCTACGAGCAACAGTTGTTTTCCGGTAAGAAGAGTCACTATTGCGCTCCCATTGTCACACACAGGGCAAAGAGCACTGGCGTCTGTTCGCAGCATGTACAGTGTATTGGACTGAAGAGGATCTACTGTTCTTGTCAGTTTCCTAAGCAGAATTGAACTAGATATGGCCATTTGTAGGAAGCACAGATCTTTTGTTCTACGCAAGCTCACTGTTCTGGTCCTATAGGAAACCCAGTAGAGTAGAAGAGTGCTCTTTTCTCAAAAGCAGAGTGTGTTTCTTGTAAGGCGACCTAGCGTTTGTTTCCCAGGCCTAAATGGATTTGAATCACATGCAGATTCTGGTCCTAAGAGCCAGAGTTGTTTTCTGGTAAGAAGATTCACTATTGTGCTCCCATTGCCCTACACAGTGCAAATTGCACTCGCGTCTGTTCCCAGCATGTACAGTGTATTGGACTGAAGAGGATCTACTGTTCTTGTCAGATTCCTAAGCAGAGTTGAACTAGATATAGCCCGTGTGTGTAGGAAGCACAGTTCTTTTGTTCTGAGCAAGCTCACTGTTCAGAACCCATAGGAAACACAGTAGAGTAGAAGAGTGCTCTTTTCTCAAAAGCAGAGTGTGTTTATTGTAAGGCGAGCTAGCGTTTGTTTCCCAGTCTTAAATGGAGTTGAATCCCATGCAGTTTCTGGTCCTACGAGCAAGAGTTGTTTTCTGGCAAGGAAAGTCACTCTTGCGCTCCCATTGTCATACACAGGGCAATTAGCACTGGCGTCTGTTCCTAGCATGTACAGTTTATTGGACTGAAGAGGATCTACTGTTCTTGTCAGTATCCTAAGCAGAATTGAAGTAGATATGGCCCCTGTGTGTAGGAAGCACAGTTCTTTTGTTCTGAGCAAGATCACAGTTCTGGAACTATAGGAAACAAGTTGAGTATTAGAGTGCTCTTTTCTCAAAAGCAGAGTGTGTTTCTGGTAAGGCAAACTAGCGTTTGTTTCCCAGTCCTAAATGGAGTTGAATTCCATGCAGCTTCTGATCCTATGAGCAAGAGTTTTTTCTGTTAAGAAGAGTCACTATTGCGCTCCCATTGTCATACACAGGGCAAATAGCCCTGGTGTCTGTTCCCAGCATGTACAGTGTATTGGACTGAAAAGGATCTACTATTCTTGTCAGTTTCCTAAGCAGAATTGAACTAGATATGGCCGTGTGTGTAGGAAGCACAGTTCTTTTGTTCTGAGCAAGCTCACAGTTCTTTCCCTATACGAAACACAGTAGAGTAGAAGAGTGTTCTTTTCTCAAAAGCAGAGTGTGTTTCTTGTAAGGCGAGCCAGTGTTTGTTTCCCAGTCCTAAATGAGTTGAATCACATGCAGTTTTTGGTCCTACGAGCAAGAGTTGTTTACTGGTAAGGATAGTCACTATAGCACTCCCATTGCCATACAGAGTGCAAATAGCACTCGCGTCTGTTCCCAGCAAGTACAGTGTATTGGACTGAAGAGGAGCTACTGTTCTTGTCAGATTCCTAAGCAGAGTTGAACTAGATATGGCCCTTGTGTGTAGGAAGCACAGTTCTTTTGTTCTGAGTAAGCTCACTGTTCGGAACCCATAGGAAACACAGTAGAGTAGAAGAGTGCTCTTTTATCAAAAGCAGAGTGTGTTTCTTGTAAGGCGAGCTAGCGTTTGTTTCTTAGTCTTAAATCGAGTTGAGTCACATGCAGTTTTTGGTCTTATGAGGAAGAGTTGTTTTCTGGTAAGAAAAGTCACTATTGCGCTCCCATTGCCATACACAGTGCAAATAGCACTCGCGACTGTTCCCAGCATGTACAGTGTATTGGACTGAAGAGGATCTACTGTTCTTGTCAGTTTCCTAAGCAGAATTGAACTAGATATGGCCCCTGTGTGTTTTAGAAGCACAGTTCTTTTGTTCTGAGCAAGCTCACAGTTCTGGCACTGTAGGAAACACATTAGAGTAGAAGAGTGCTCTTTTCTCCAAAGCAGAGTGTGTTTCTTGTAAGGCGAGCTAGCGTTTGTTTCCCAGTCGTAAATGGAGTTCAATCACATGCAGTTTCTGGTCCTATGAGCAAGAGTTGTTTTCTGGTAAGAAGAGTCATTGTTGCGCTGCCATTGTCATACACAGGGCAAATAGCACTGGCGTCTGTTCCCAGCATGTACAGTGTATTGGACTGAAGAGGATCTACTGTTCTTGTCAGTTTCCTAAGCAGAATTGAACTAGATATGGCCCGTGTGTGTAGGAAGCACAGTTCTTTTGTTCTGAGCAAGCTCACAGTTCTGGCACTATAGGAAACACAGTAGAGAAGAAGAGTGCTATTTTCTCAAAAGCAGAGTGTGTTTCTTGTAAGTCGAGCTAGCGTTTGTTTCCCAGTCCCAAATGGAGTTGAGTAACATGCAGTATTTGGTCCTGTGAGCAAGAGTTGTTTTCTGGTAAGAAGAGTCACTATTGTGCTCAAATTGTTATACACAGGGCAATAGCACTGGCGGCTGTTCCCAGCAAGTACAGTGTATTGGACTGAAGAGGATTTACTGTTCTTGTCAGTTTCCTAAGCTGAATTGATCTAGATATAGCCCGTGTGTGTAGGAAGCACAGTTCATTTGTTCTGAGCAAGCTCACTGTTCGGACCCCATAGAAAACACAGTAGAGTAGAAGAGTGCTCTTTTCTCAAAAGCAGAGTGTGTTTCTTGTAAGGCGAGCTAGCGTTTGTTTCCTAGTCCTAAATGGAGTTGAATCACATGCAGTTTCTGGTCCTACGAGCAAGAGCTGTTTTCTGGTAAGGAAAGTAACTATTGCGCTCCCATTGTCATACACAGGGCAATTAGCACTGGCATCTGTTCCCAGCATGTACAGTGTATTTGAATGAAGGGAAGCTATGGTTCTTGTCAGGATCCTAAGCAGAATTGAACTAGATATGGCCCCTCTGTGTAGGAAGCACAGTTCTTTTGTTCTGAGCAAGCTCATAGTTCTGGCACTATAGGAAACAAGTAGAGTAGAAGACTGCTCTTTTCTCAAAAGCAGAGTGTGTTTCTTGTAAGGCGAGCTATTGTTTGTTTCCCAGTCAAAAATGGAGTTGAATCCCATGCAATTTCTGGTCCTACGACCAAGAATGATTTTCTGGTAAGAAGAGTCACTATTGCGATCCCATTGTCATACACAGGGCAAATAGCACTGGTGTCTGCTCTTAGCAAGTACAGTGTACTGGACTGAAGAGGATCTACTGTTCTTGTCAGATTCCTAAGCAGAGTTGAACTAGATATAGCCCGTGTGTGTAGGAAGCACATTTCTTTTGTTCTGAGCAAGCTCACTGTTCTGGCCCTGTAGGAAACACAGTGGAGTAGAAGAGTGCTCTTTTCTCAAAAGCAGAGTGTGTTTCTTGTAAGGCGAGCTAGCGTATATTTCCCAGTTCTAAATGGAGTTGAATCACATGCAGTTTTCGGTCCTAAGAGCAAGAGTTGTTTTCTGGTAAGGAAAGTCACTATTGTGCTCCAATTGCCATACACAGTGCAAATAGTACTCTCGTATGTTCCCAGCAAGTACAGTGTATTGGACTGAAGAGGAGCTACTGTTCTTGTCAGTTTCCTATGCAGAGTTGAACTAGATATGGCCCGTGTGTAGGAAGCACAGTTCTTTTGTTCTGAGCAAGCTCACTGTTCGGACACCATAGGAAACACAGTGGAGTAGAAGAGTGCTCTTTTCTCAAAAGCAGAGTGTGTTTTTCGTTAGGGGAGCTAGTGTTTGTTTTCCAGTCCTAAATGCAGTTGCGTCACGTGCAGTTTCTGGCCCTAGGAGCAAGAGTTGTTTTCTGGTAAGAGAGTCACTATTGTGCTCCCATTGCCTAACACAGTGCAAATAGCCCTCGAGGCTGTTCCCAGCATGTACAGTGTATTTTACTGAAGAGTATCTACTGTTCTTCTCAGTTTCCTAAGCAGAATTGAACTAGGTATGGCCATGTGTGTAGGAAGCACAGTTCTTTTGTTCTGAGCAAGCTCACTGTTCTGGCCCTGTAGGAAAAACAGTGGAGTAGGAGAGTGCTCTTTTCTCAAAAGCAGAGTGTATTTCTTGTAAGGCGAGCTAGCATTTGTTTCCCAGTCCTACATGGAGTTGAATCCCATGCAGTTTCTGGTCCTACGAGCAAGAGTTGTTTTCTGGTAAGAAGAGTCACTATTGCACTCCCATTGCCATACACAGTGCAAATAGCACTCGCGTCTGTTCCCAGCAAGTACAGTGTATTGGACTGAAGAGGATCTACTGTTCTTGTCAGTTTCCTAAGCAGAGTTGAACTAGACATGGCCCGTTTGTATAGGAAGCACAGTTCTTTTGTTCTGAGCAAGCTCACTGTTCGTACCCCATAGTAAACACAGTAGAGTAGTAGAGTGCTTTTTTCTCAAAAGCAGAGTGTGTTTCTTGTAAGGCAAGCTAGCGTTTGTTTCCAAGTCCTAAAGGGAGTTGAATCACATGCAGTTCCTGGTCCTACGAGCAAGAGTTGTTTTCTGGTAAGGAAAGTCATTCTTGTGCTCCCATTGTCATACACAGGGCAATTAGCACTGGCGTCTGTTCCCAGCATGTACAGTGTATTGGACTGAAGAGGATCTACTGTTCTTGTCAGTATCCTAAGCAGAATTGAAGTCGATATAGCACCTGTGTGTAGGTAGCACAGTTCTTTTGTTCTGAGCAAGCTCACAGTTCTGGCACTATAGGAAACACAGTAGAGTAGAAGAGTGCTCTTTTCTCAAAAGCAGAGTGTGTTTCTTGTAAGGCGAGCTAGCATTTGTTTCCCAGTCCTAAATGGAGTTGAGTCACATGCAGAATTTGGTCCTATGAGCAAGAGTTGTTATCTGTTAAGAAGAGTCACTATTGTGCTCCCATTGTCATACACAGTGCATATAGCACTCGCGTATAATCCCAGCAAGTACAGTGCATTGAACTGAAGAGGAGCTACTGTTCTTGTCAGTTTCCTAAGTAGAGTTGAACTAGATAAGGGCCATTTGTGTAGGAAGCACAGTTCTTTTATTCTGAGCAAGCTCACTTTTCCAACCCCTTAGGAAACACAGTAGAGTAGAAGAGTGCTCGTTTCTCAAAAGCAGAGTGTGTTTCTTGTAAGGCGAGCTAGCGTTTATTTCCCAGTTCTAAATGGAGTTGAATCACATGCAGTTTTCGGTCCTATGAGCAAGAGTTTTTTTCTGGTAAAGTAAGTCACTATTCTGGTCCCATTGACATACACAGTGCAAATAGTACTCGCATCTGTTCCCAGCAAGTACAGTGTATTGGACTGAAGAGGAGCTACAGTTCTTGTCAGTTTCCTTAGCAGAGTTGAACTAGATATGGCCCGTGTGTGTAGGAAGCACAGTTCTTTTGTTCTGAGCAAGCTCACTCTTCGGACACCATAGGAAACACAGTAGAGTAGAAGAGTGCTCTTTTCTCAAAAGCAGAGTGTGTTTCTTGTAAGACGAGCTAGCGTTTGTTTCCCAGTCCTAAATGGAGTTGAATCACATGCAGTTTCTGGTCCTATGAGCAAGAGTTGTTTCCTGGTAAGAAGAGTCACTATTGCGCTCCCATTGTCATACACAGGGCAAGTAGCACTGGCGTCTGTTCCCAGCATGTACAGTGTATTGGACTGAAGAGGATCTGCTGTTCTTGTCAGTTTCCTAAGCAGAATTGAAGTAGATATGGCCGTGTGTGTAGGAAGCACATTTCCTTTGTTCTGAGCAAGCTCACTGTTCTGGCCCTGTAGGAAACACAGTACAGTAGAAGACTTCTCTTTTCTCAAAAGCAGAGTGTGTTTCTTGTAAGGCGGCCTAGCATTTGTTTCCCAGTCCTAAATGCAGTTGAATCACATGCAGTTTCTGGTCCTACGAGCAAGAGTTGTTTTCTGGTAAGAAGAGTCACTATTGCGCTCCCATTGCCATACACAGTGCAAATAGCACTCGCATTTCTTCTCAGCAAGTACAGTGTATTGGACTGAAGAGGATCTACTGTTCTTGTCAGTTTCCTAAGCAGAATTGTACTAGATATGGCCATGTGTGTATGAAGCACAGTTCTTTTGTTCTGAGCAAGCTCACTGTTCTGGCCCTATAGGAAACACAGTAGAGTAGAAGAGTGATCTTTTCCCAAAAGCAGAGTGTGTTTCTTGTAAGGCAATCTAGCTTTTGTTTCCCAGTCCTAAATGGAGTTAAATCACATGCAGTTTTTGGTCCTACCAGCAAGAGTTGTTTTCTGGTAAGGAAAGTCACTATTGTGCTCGCATTGCCATACATAGTGCAAATAGCACTCGCGTCTGTTCCCAGCAAGTACAGTGTATTGGACTGAAGAGGAGCTACTGTTCTTGTCACTTTCCTAAGTAGAGTTGAACTAGATATGGCCCGTGTGTATAGGAAGCACAGTTCTTTTGTTCTGAGCAAGCTCACTGTTCTGGCCCTGTACGAAACACAGTGGAGTAGAAGAGTGCTCTTTTCTCAAAAGCAGAGTGTGTTTCTTGTAAGGCGAGCTAGCGTATATTTCCCAGTTTTAAATGGAGATGAATTTCATGCAGTTTTCGGTCCTACGAGCAAGAGTTCTTTTCTGGTAAGGAAAGTCACTATTGTGCTCCCATTGCCATACACAGTGCAAATAGCACTCGTGTCTGTTCCCAGCAAGTACAGTGTATTGGACTGAAGAGGAGCTACTGTTCTTGTCAGTTTCCTAAGCAGAGTTGAACTAGATATGGCCCGTGTGTGTAGGAAGCACAGTTCTTTTGTTCTGAGCAAGCTCACTGTTCGGACACAATAGGAAACACAGTAGAGTAGAAGAGTGCTCTTTTCTCAAAAGCAGAGTTTGGTTCTCGTCAGGGGAGCTAGCGTTTGTTTTCCAGTCCTAAATGGAGTTGCATCACATGCAGTTTCTGGTCCTACCAGCAAGAGTTGTTTACTGGTAAGAAGAGTCACTATTGCGCTCCCATTGTCATACACAGGGCAAATAGCACTGGCGTCTGTTCCCAGCATGTACAGTGAATTGGAATGAAGAGGAGCTATTGTTCTTGTCAGTTTCCTAAGCAGAGTTGAAATAGATATGGCCCGTGTGTGTAGGAAGCACAGTTCTTTTATTCTGAGCAAGCTCACTTATCGGACCCCTTAGGAAACACAGTAGAGTAGAAGAGTGCTCTTTTCTCAAAAGCAGAGTGTGTTTCTTCTAAGGCGAGCTAGTATTTGTTTCCCAGTTAGAAATGGAGTTGAATCCCATGCAGAATCTGGTCCTACGAGCAAGAGTTGTTTTCTGGTTATAAGAGTCACTGTTGCGCTCCCATTGTCATACACAGTGCAAATAGCACTCGTGTCTGTTTCCAGCATGTACAGTGTATTGGACTGAAGAGGAGCTACTGTTCTTGTCACTTTCCTAAGTAGAGTTGAACTAGATATGGCCCGTGTGTATAGGAAGCACAGTTCTTTTGTTCTGAGCAAGCTCACTGTTCTGGCCCTGTACGAAACACAGTGGAGTAGAAGAGTGCTCTTTTCTCAAAAGCAGAGTGTGTTTCTTGTAAGGCGAGCTAGCGTATATTTCCCAGTTTTAAATGGAGATGAATTTCATGCAGTTTTCGGTCCTACGAGCAAGAGTTCTTTTCTGGTAAGGAAAGTCACTATTGTGCTCCCATTGCCATACACAGTGCAAATAGCACTCGTGTCTGTTCCCAGCAAGTACAGTGTATTGGACTGAAGAGGAGCTACTGTTCTTGTCAGTTTCCTATGCAGAGTTGAACTAGATATGGCCCGTGTGTGTAGGAAGCACATTTCTTTTGTTCTGAGCAAGCTCACTGTTCGGACACCATAGGAAACACAGTAGAGTAGAAGAGTGCTCTTTTCTCAAAAGCAGAGTTTGGTTCTCGTCAGGTGAGCTAGAGTTTGTTTTCCAGTCCTAAATGGAGTTGCATCACATGCAGTTTCTGGTCCTACCAGCAAGAGTTGTTTACTGGTATGAAGAGTCACTATTGCGCTCCCATTGTCATACACAGGGCAAATAGCACTGGCGTCTGTTCCCAGCATGTACAGTGAATTGGAATGAAGAGGAGCTATTGTTCTTGTCAGTTTCCTAAGCAGAGTTGAAATAGATATGGCCCGTGTGTGTAGGAAGCACAGTTCTTTTATTCTGAGCAAGCTCACTTATCGGACCCCTTAGGAAACACAGTAGAGTAGAAGAGTGCTCTTTTCTCAAAAGCAGAGTGTGTTTCTTCTAAGGCGAGCTAGTATTTGTTTCCCAGTTAGAAATGGAGTTGAATCCCATGCAGACTCTGGTCCTACGAGCAAGAGTTGTTTTCTGGTTATAAGAGTCACTGTTGCGCTCCCATTGTCATACACAGTGCAAATAGCACTCGTGTCTGTTCCCAGCATGTACAGTGTATTGGACTGAAGAGGATCTACTGTTCTTCTCAGTTTCCTAAGCAGAATTCAACTAGATATGGCCGTGTGTGTAGGAAGCACAGTTCTTTTGTTCTGAGCAAGCTCACTGTTCTGGCCCTGTAGGAAACACAGTGGAGTAGAAGAGTGCTCTTTTCTCAAAAGCAGAGTGTGTTTCTTGTAAGGCGGCCTAGCATTTGTTTCCCAGTCCTAAATGCAGTTGAATCACATGCAGTTTCTGGTCCTACGAGCAAGAGTTGTTTTCTGGTAAGAAGAGTCACTATTGCGCTCCCATTGCCATACACAGTGCAAATAGCACTCGCATTTGTTCTCAGCAAGTACAGTGTATTGGACTGAAGAGGATCTACTGTTCTTGTCAGTTTCCTAAGCAGAATTGTACTAGATATGGCCATGTGTGTATGAAGCACAGTTCTTTTGTTCTGAGCAAGCTCACTGTTCTGGCCCTATAGGAAACACAGTAGAGTAGAAGAGTGATCTTTTCCCAAAAGCAGTGTGTGTCTTGTAAGGCAATCTAGCTTTTGTTTCCCAGTCCTAAATGGAGTTAAATCACATGCAGTTTTTGGTCCTACCAGCAAGAGTTGTTTTCTGGTAAGGAAAGTCACTATTGTGCTCGCATTGCCATACATAGTGCAAATAGCACTCGCGTCTGTTCCCAGCAAGTACAGTGTATTGGACTGAAGAGGAGCTACTGTTCTTGTCACTTTCCTAAGTAGAGTTGAACTAGATATGGCCCGTGTGTATAGGAAGCACAGTTCTTTTGTTCTGAGCAAGCTCACTGTTCTGGCCCTGTACGAAACACAGTGGAGTAGAAGAGTGCTCTTTTCTCAAAAGCAGAGTGTGTTTCTTGTAAGGCGAGCTAGCGTATATTTCCCAGTTTTAAATGGAGATGAATTTCATGCAGTTTTCGGTCCTACGAGCAAGAGTTCTTTTCTGGTAAGGAAAGTCACTATTGTGCTCCCATTGCCATACACAGTGCAAATAGCACTCGTGTCTGTTCCCAGCAAGTACAGTGTATTGGACTGAAGAGGAGCTACTGTTCTTGTCAGTTTCCTAAGCAGAGTTGAACTAGATATGGCCCGTGTGTGTAGGAAGCACAGTTCTTTTGTTCTGAGCAAGCTCACTGTTCGGACACAATAGGAAACACAGTAGAGTAGAAGAGTGCTCTTTTCTCAAAAGCAGAGTTTGGTTCTCGTCAGGGGAGCTAGCGTTTGTTTTCCAGTCCTAAATGGAGTTGCATCACATGCAGTTTCTGGTCCTACCAGCAAGAGTTGTTTACTGGTAAGAAGAGTCACTATTGCGCTCCCATTGTCATACACAGGGCAAATAGCACTGGCGTCTGTTCCCAGCATGTACAGTGAATTGGAATGAAGAGGAGCTATTGTTCTTGTCAGTTTCCTAAGCAGAGTTGAAATAGATATGGCCCGTGTGTGTAGGAAGCACAGTTCTTTTATTCTGAGCAAGCTCACTTATCGGACCCCTTAGGAAACACAGTAGAGTAGAAGAGTGCTCTTTTCTCAAAAGCAGAGTGTGTTTCTTCTAAGGCGAGCTAGTATTTGTTTCCCAGTTAGAAATGGAGTTGAATCCCATGCAGAATCTGGTCCTACGAGCAAGAGTTGTTTTCTGGTTATAAGAGTCACTGTTGCTCTCCCATTGTCATACACAGTGCAAATAGCACTCGTGTCTGTTTCCAGCATGTACAGTGTATTGGACTGAAGAGGAGCTACTGTTCTTGTCACTTTCCTAAGTAGAGTTGAACTAGATATGGCCCGTGTGTATAGGAAGCACAGTTCATTTGTTCTGAGCAAGCTCACTGTTCTGGCCCTGTACGAAACACAGTGGAGTAGAAGAGTGCTCTTTTCTCAAAAGCAGAGTGTGTTTCTTGTAAGGCGAGCTAGCGTATATTTCCCAGTTTTAAATGGAGATGAATTTCATGCAGTTTTCGGTCCTACGAGCAAGAGTTCTTTTCTGGTAAGGAAAGTCACTATTGTGCTCCCATTGCCATACACAGTGCAAATAGCACTCGTGTCTGTTCCCAGCAAGTACAGTGTATTGGACTGAAGAGGAGCTACTGTTCTTGTCAGTTTCCTATGCAGAGTTGAACTAGATATGGCCCGTGTGTGTAGGAAGCACATTTCTTTTGTTCTGAGCAAGCTCACTGTTCGGACACCATAGGAAACACAGTAGAGTAGAAGAGTGCTCTTTTCTCAAAAGCAGAGTTTGGTTCTCGTCAGGGGAGCTAGAGTTTGTTTTCCAGTCCTAAATGGAGTTGCATCACATGCAGTTTCTGGTCCTACCAGCAAGAGTTGTTTACTGGTAAGAAGAGTCACTATTGCGCTCCCATTGTCATACACAGGGCAAATAGCACTGGCGTCTGTTCCCAGCATGTACAGTGAATTGGAATGAAGAGGAGCTATTGTTCTTGTCAGTTTCCTAAGCAGAGTTGAAATAGATATGGCCCGTGTGTGTAGGAAGCACAGTTCTTTTATTCTGAGCAAGCTCACTTATCGGACCCCTTAGGAAACACAGTAGAGTAGAAGAGTGCTCTTTTCTCAAAAGCAGAGTGTGTTTCTTCTAAGGCGAGCTAGTATTTGTTTCCCATTTAGAAATGGAGTTGAATCCCATGCAGACTCTGGTCCTACGAGCAAGAGTTGTTTTCTGGTTATAAGAGTCACTGTTGCGCTCCCATTGTCATACACAGTGCAAATAGCACTCGTGTCTGTTCCCAGCATGTACAGTGTATTGGACTGAAGAGGATCTACTGTTCTTCTCAGTTTCCTAAGCAGAATTCAACTAGATATGGCCGTGTGTGTAGGAAGCACAGTTCTTTTGTTCTGAGCAAGCTCACTGTTCAAGCCCTGTAGGAAACACAGTGGAGTAGAAGAGTGCTCTTTTCTCAAAAGCAGAGTGTGTTTCTTGCAAGGCGAGCTAGCGTTTATTTCCCAGTTCTAAATGGAGTTGAATCACATGCAGTTTTCGGTCCTATGAGCAAGAGTTGTTTTCTGGTAAGGAAAGTCACTATTGTGCTCCAATTGCCATACACAGTGAAAATAGTACTCTCGTATGTTCCCAGCAAGTACAGTGTATTGGACTGAAGAGGAGCTACTGTTCTTGTCAGTTTCCTTAGCAGAGTTGAACTAGATATGGCCCGTGTGTGTAGGAAGCACAGTTCTTTTGTTCTGAGCAAGCTCACTGTTCGGACACCATAGGAAACACAGTAGAGTAGAAGAGTGCTCTTTTCTCAAAAGCAGAGTGTGTTTCTCGTTAGGCGAGCTAGCGTTTGTTTTCCAGTCCTAAATGCAATTGCATCACGTGCAGTTTCTGGTCATACGAGCAAGAGTTGTTTTGAGGTAAGAAGAGTCACTATTGCGCTCCCATTGTCATAAACAGTGCAAAGAGCACTGGCGTTTGTTCCCAGCATGTACAGTGTATTGGACTGAACAGGATCTACTGTTCTTCTCAGTTTCCTAAGCAGAATTGAACTAGATATGGCCGTGTGTGTAGGAAGCACAGTTCTTTTGTTCTGAGCAAGCTCTCTGTTCTGGCCCTGTAGGAAACACAGTGGAGTAGACGAGTGCTCTTTTCTCAAAAGCAGAGTGTGTTTCTTCTAATGCGAGCTAGCATTTATTTCCCAGTTCTCAATGGAGTTGAATCACATGTAGTTTTCAATCCTACGAGCAAGAATTGTTTTCTGGTAAGGAAAGTCACTATTGTGCTTCCATTGCCATACACAGTGCATTTAGTACTCGCGTCTGTTCCCAGCAAGAACAGTGTATTGGACTGAAGAGGAGCTACTGTTCTTGTCAGTTTCCTTAGCAGAGTTGAACTAGATATGGCCCATGTGTGTAGGAAGCACGGTTCTTTTGTTCTGAGCAAGCTCACTGTTCGGACACCATAGGAAACACAGTAAAGAAGAAGAGTGCTCTTTTCTCAAAAGCAGAGTGTGTTTCTCTTTAGGCGAGCTAGCGTTTGTTTTCCAGTCCTAAATGGAGTTGCATCACGTGCAGTTTCTTGTCCTATGAGCAAGAGTTGTTTTCTGGTGTGAAGAGTCACTATTGTGCTCCCATTGCCATACACAGTGCAAATAGCCCTCGAGGCTCTTCCCAGCAAGTACAGTGTATTAGACTGAAGAGGAGCTTCTGTTCTTGTCAGTTTCCTAAGCAGAGTTGAACTAGATATGGTCCATGTGTGTAGGAAGCACAGTTCTTTTGTTCTGAGCAAGCTCACTTTTCGGACCCCAAAGGAAACACAGTATAGTAGAAGAGTGCTCTTTTCTCAAAAGCAGAGTGTGTTTCTTGTAAGGCGAGCTAGCGTTTGTTTCCCAGTCCTAAATGGAGTTGAATCA
Source organism: Peromyscus eremicus (assembly GCF_949786415.1). Classification (NCBI taxonomy): domain Eukaryota; kingdom Metazoa; phylum Chordata; class Mammalia; order Rodentia; family Cricetidae; genus Peromyscus; species Peromyscus eremicus. Next base: position 122,102 of record NW_026735065.1, read on the forward strand.
CATGCAGTTTCTGGTCCTATGAGCAAGAGTTGTTTCCTGGTAAGAAGAGTCACTATTGTGCTCTCATTCTCATACACAGGGCAAGTAGCACTGGCATCTGATCCCAGCATGTACAGTGTATTGGACTGAAGAGGATCTGCTGTTCTTGTCAGTTTCCTAAGCAGAATTGAACTGGATATGGCCGTGTGTGTAGGAAGCACAGTTCTTTTGTTCTGAGCAAGCTCACTGTTCGGACTCCATATGAAACACAGTAGAGAAGAAGAGTGCTCTTTTCTCAAAAGAAGAGTGTGTTTCTAGTGAGGCGAGCTAGTGTTTGTTTCCCAGTCAGAAATGGAGTTGAATCACATGCAGTTTCTGGTACTACGAACAAGAGTTGTTTTCTGTTAAGAAGAGTCATTATTGCGCTCCCATTGCCATACACAGGGCAAATAGCACTCGCGTCTGTTCCCAGCAAGTACAGTGTGTTGGTCTGAAGAAGAGCTGCTGTTCTTGTCAGTTTCCTAATTTGAGTTGAACTGGATATGGCCCGTGTGTCGGAAGCACAGTTCTTTTGTACTGAGCAAACTCACTGTTCTGGCCCTGTGGGAAACACAGTACCGTAGAAGAGTGCTCTTTTCTCAAAAGCATAGTGTGTTTCTTGTAATGCGAGCTAAAGTTTGTTTCCCATTCCTAAATGAAGTTGAATCACATGCAGTTTCTGGTCCTATGAGCAAGAGTTGTTTCCTGGTAAGAAGAATCACTATTATGTTCCCATTGTCATACACTCGGCAAGTAGCACTGGCGTCTGTTCCCAGCAAGTACAGTGTATTGGACTGAAGAGGAGCTTCTGTTCTTGTCAGTTTCCTAAGAAGATTTGAACTAGATGTGGCCCGTGTGTAGGAAGCACAGTTCTTTTGTTCTGAGCAAGCTCACTGTTCGGACACCACTGGAAACACAGTAGAGTAGAAGAATGCTCCTTTCTCAAAAGCAGAGTGAGTTTTTCCTTAGGCGAGCTAGCGTTTGTTTTCCAGTCCTAAATGGAGTTTAATCCAATGCAGTTTCTGGTCCTACGAGCAATAGTTGTTTTCTGGTAAGAAGAGTCACTATTGCCCTCCCCATGTCATACACAGGGTAAAAAGCACTGGCGTCTGTTCCCAGCATGTACAGTGTATTGGACTGAAGAGAAGCTACTGTTCTTGTCAGTTTCAAAAGCAGAGTTGAACTAGATATGGCCCGTGTTTGTAGGAAGCACAGTTCTTTTGTTCTGAGCAAGCTCACTGTTCGGACCCCTTAGGAAACACAGTAGAGTAGAAGAGTGTTCTTTTCTCAAGAGCAGAGTGTGTTTCTTGTAAGGCGAGCTAGCGTTTATTTCCCAGTTGTAAATGGAGTTGAATCACATGCAGTTTCTGGTCCTACGAACAAGAGTTGTTTTCTGGTAAGGAAAGTCACTATTGCGCTCCCATTGCCATTCACAGGGCTAATAGCAATGTCGTCTGTTCCCAGCAAGTACAGTGTATTGGACTGAAGAGGATCTACAGTTCTTGTCCGTTTCCTAAGCAGAATTGAACTAGACATGGCCGTGTGTGTAGGAAGCACAGTTCTTTTGTTCTGAGCAATCTCACTGTTCTGGCCCTAAGGGAAACACAGAAGAGTAGAAGAGTGCTCTTTTCTCAAAAGCCGAGTGTGTTTCTTGTAAGGCGAGCTAGCGTTTGTTTCCCAGTCCTACATGGAGTTGAATCACATGCAGTGTCTGGTCCTATGAAAAGAGTTGTTTTCTGGTAAGGAAAGTCACTATTGCGCTCCCATTGCCATACACAGTGCAAGTAGCACTCGCGTCTGTTCCCAGCAAGTACAGTGTATTGGACTGAAGAGGAGCTACTGCTCTTGTCAGTTTCCTAAGCAGAGTTGAAGTATATATGGCCCCTGTGTGTAGGAAGCACAGTTCTTTTGTTCTGAGCAAGCTCACTGTTCGGACCCCATAGGAAACACAGTAGAGTAGAAGAGTGCCTTTTTCTCAAAAGCAGAGTGTGTTTCTTGTAAGGCGAGCTAGCGTTTGTTTCCAAGTCCTAAATGTAGTTGAATCACTTGCAGTTTCTGGTCCTATGAGCAAGAGTTGTTTTCTGGTTAGAAGAGTCACTATTGCGCTCCCATGGTCATACACAAGGCAAATAGCACTGGCGTCTGTTCCCAGCATGTAAAGTGTATTGGCCTGAAGAGGATCTACTGTACTTGTCAGTTTCCTAAGCAGAGTTGAACTAGATATGATCCGTGTGTGTAGGAAGCACAGTTCTTTTGTTCTGAGCAAGCTCACTGTTTGGACACCATAGGAAACACAGTAGAGTAGAAGAGTGCTCTTTTCCCAAAAGCAGAGTGTTTTTCTCGTAAGACGAGCTAGTATTTATTTCCCAATCAGAAATGGAGTTGAATCCCATGCAGTTTCTGCTCCTACGAGCAAGAGTTGTTTTCTGGTAAGAAGAGTCCCTATTTCGCTCCCATTGCCGAACACAGTGCAAATAGCACTGGCGTCTGTTCCCAGCAAGTACAGTGTATTGGACTGAAGAGGATCTACTGTTCTTGTCAGTTTCCTAAGCAGAGTTGAACTAGATATGGCCCGTGTGTGTAGGAAGCACAGTTCTTTTGTTCTGAGCAAGCTCACTGTTCGTACCCCATAGTAAACACAGTAGAGTAGTAGAGTGCTTTTTTCTCAAAAGCAGAGTGTGTTTCTTGTAAGGCGAGCTAGCGTTTGTTTTCCAGTCCTAAATGGAGTTGCGTCACGTGCAGTTTCTTGTCCTATGAGCAAGAGTTGTTTTCTGGTAAGAAGAGTCACTATTGTGTTCCCACTGTCATACACAGGGTAAATAGCACTGGCGTCATTTCTCAGCATGTACAGTGTATTGGACTTTAGAGAATCTATTCTTCTTGTCAGTTTCCTAAGCAGAATTGAACTAGTTATGGCCCATGTGTGTAGGAAGCACAGTTCTTTTGTTCTGAGCAAGCTCACAGTTCAGACCCCATAGGAAACACAGTAGAGTAGAAGTGTGATCTTTTCTCAAAAGCAGAGTGTGTTTCTTGTAAGGCGAGCTAGTGTTTGTTTACCATTTAGAAATGGAGTTGAATCACATGCATTTTCTATTCCTACGAGCAAGAGCTGTTTTCTGGTAAGAACAGTCACTATTTCACTCCCATTGACATTCACAGTGCAAATAGCACTCGCGTCTGTTCCCAGCAAGTACAGTGTATTGGACTGAAGAAGATCTACAGTTCTTGTCAGTTTCCTAAGCAGAATTGAACTAGACATGGCCGTGTGTAGGAAGCACAGTTCTTTTGTTCTGAGCAATCTCACTGTTCTGGCCCTAAGTGAAACACAGAAGAGTAGAAGAGTGCTCTTTTCTCAAATGCCGAGTGTGTTTCTTGTAAGGCGAGCTAGCGTTTGTTTCCCAGTCCTAAATGGAGTTGAATCCCATGCAGTTTCTGGTCCTATGAGCAAGAGTTGTTTTCTGGTAAGGAAAGTCACTATTGCGCTCCCATTGCCATACACAGTGCAAGTAGCACTCGCGTCTGTTCCCAGCAAGTACAGTGTATTGGACTGAAGAGGAGCTACTGCTCTTGTCAGTTTCATAAGCAAAGTTGACCTCTATATGGCCCCTGTGTGCAGGAAGCACAGTTCTTTTGTTCTGAGCAAGCTCACTGTTCGGACCCCATAGGGAACACAGTAGAGTAGAAGAGTGCCCTTTTCTCAAAAGCAGAGTGTGTTTCTTGTAAGGCGAGCTAGCGTTTATTTCCCAGTCCTAAATGGAGTTGAATCACATGCAGTTTCTGGTCCTACGAGCAAGAGTTGTTTTCTGGTAAGAAGAGTCACTATTGCGCTCCCATTGCCATAAACATTGCAAATAGCACTCGCTTCTATTTCCAGCAGTACAGTGTATTGGACTGAAGAGGAGCTACTGTTCTTGTCAGTTTCCTAAGCAGAGTTGAACTAGATATGGCCCATGTGTGTAGGAGGCACAGTTCTTTTGTTCTGAGCAAGCTCACTGTTAGGAACCCATAGGGAACACAGTAGAGTAGAAGAGTGCTCTTTTCTCAAGAGCAGAGTGTGTTTCTTGCAGGGCGAGCTAGCGTTTGTTTCCCAGTCATAAATGGAGTTGAGTCAATTGCATTTTCTGGTCCTACGTGCAAGAGTTGTTTTCTGGTAAAAGAGTCACTATTGCGCTCCCATTGTCATACACAGGGCAAATAGCACTGGCGTCGGTTCCCAGCATGTACAGTGTATTCGACTGAAGAGGATCTACTGTTCTTGTCACTTTCCTAAGCAGAGTTGAACTAGATATGGCCCGTGTGTGTAGGAAGCACAGTTCTTTTTCTGAGCAAGCTCACTGTTCGGACCCCATAGGAAACACAGTAGAGTAGAAGAGGGCCCTTTTCTCAAAAGCAGAGTGTTTTTCTTGTAAGGCGAGCTAGCGTTTGTTTCCCAGTCCTAAATGTAGTTGAATCACAATCAGTTTCTGGTCCTATGAGCAAGAGTTGTTTTCTGGTAAAAAGAGTCACTATTGCGCTCCCATGGTCATAGACAGGGCAAACAGCACTGGCATTTGTTCCCAGCATGTAAAGTGTATTGGCCTGAAGAGGATCTACTGTTCCTGTCAGTTTCCTAAGCTAGTTGAACTAGATATGATCCGTGTGTGTAGGAAGCACAGTTCTTTTGTTCTGAGCAAGCTCACTGTTTGGACACCATAGGAAATAAGGTAGAGTAGAAGAGTTTTCTTTTCTCAAAAGCAGAGTGTTTTTCTCGTGAGACGAGCTAGTATTTATTTCCCAATCAGAAATGAAGTTGAATCCCATGCAGTTTCTGGTCCTACGAGCAAGAGTTGTTTTCTGGTAAGAAGAGTCGCTATTTCGCTCCCATTGCCGAACACAGTGCAAATAGCACTGGCGTCTGTTCCCAGCAAGTACAGTGTATTGGACTGAAGAGGAGTTACTGTTCTTGTCAGTTTCCTAAGCAGAGTTGAACTAGATATGGCCCATGTGTGTAGGAAGCACAGTTCTTTTTTCTGAGCAACCACACTGTCTGGCCCTATAGGAAACACAGTAGAGTAGAAGAGTGCTCTTTTCTCAAAAGCAAATTATGTTTCTTGTAAGGCGGCCTAGCGTTTGTTTCCCAGTCCTAATTGGAGTTGAATCACCTGCAGTTTCTGGTCCTACGAGCAAGAGTTGTTTTCTGGTAAGACGAGTCACTATTGCACTCCCATTGCCACACAGTGCAAATAGCACTCGCATTTGTTCTCAGCAAGTACAGTGTATTGGACTGAAGAGGATCTACTGTTCTTGTCAGTTTCCTAAGCAGAATTGAACTAGATATGGCCATGTGTGTATGAAGCACAGTTCTTTTTTTCTTAGCAAGCTCACTGTTCTGGCCGTATAGGAAAGACAGTAGAGTAGAAGAGTGATCTTTTCCCAAAAGCAGAGTGTGTTTCTTGTAAGGCAATCTAGCTTTTGTTTCCCAGTCCTAAATGGAGTTAAATCACATGCAGTTTTTGGTCCTACCAGCAAGAGTTGTTTTCTGGTAAGGAAAGTCACTATTGCGCTCCCATTGCCATAAACAGTGCAAATAGCACTCGCTTCTTTTTCCAGCAGTACAGTGTATTGGACTGAAGAGGAGCTACTGTTCTTGTCAGTTTCGTTAGCAGAGTTGAACTAGATATGGCCCGTGTGTGTAGGAGGCACAGTTCTTTTGTTCTGAGCAAGCTCACTGTTAGGACCCCGTAGGGAACACAGTAGAGTAGAAGAGTGCTCTTTTCTAAAAAGCAGAGTGTGTTTCTTGCAGGGCGAGCTAGCGTTTGTTTCCCAGTCCTAAATGGAGTTGAGTCACATGCAGTTTCTGGTCCTACGAGCAAGAGTTGTTTTCTGGTAAAAGAGTCACTATTGCGCTCCCATTGTCATACACAGGGCAAATAGCACTGGCGTCGGTTCCCAGCATGTACAGTGTATTCGACTGAAGAGGATCTACTGTTCTTGTCACTTTCCTAAGCAGAGTTGAACTAGATATGGCCCGTGTGTGTAGGAAGCACAGTTCTTTTGTTCTGAGCAAGCTCACTGTTTGGACCCCATAGGAAACACAGTAGAGTAGAAGAGTGCCCTTTTCTCAAAAGCAGAGTGTGTTTCTTGTAAGGCGAGGTAGCGTTTGTTTCCCAGTCCTAAATGTAGTTGAATCACATGCAGTTTCTGGTCCTATGAGCAAGAGTTGTTTTCTGGTAAAAAGAGTCACTATTGCGCTCCCATTGCCATACACAGTGCAAAGAGCACTCACGTCTGCTTCCAGCAAGTATACTGTGTTGGACTGAAGAAGAGCTACTGTTCTTGTCTGTTTCCTAAGAAGAGTTGAACTAGATATGGCCCGTGTGTGTAGGAAACACAGTTCTTTTGTTCAGAGCAAGCTCACTGTTGGGACACCACAGGAAACACAGTAGAGTAGAAGAGTGCTCCTTTCTCAAAAGCAGAGTGAGTTTTTTGTCAGGCGAGCTAGCGTTTGTTTTCCAGTTCTAAATGGAGTTTAATCCAATGCAGTTTCTGGTCCTACGAGCAATGTTTGTTTTCTGGTAAGAAGAGTCACTATTGCCCTCCCCTTGTCATACACAGGGTAAATAGAACTGGCGTCTGTTCCCAGCATGTACAGTGTATTGGACTGAATAGGAACTATGGTTATTGTCAGTTTCAAAAGCAGAGTTGAACTAGGTACGGCCCGTGTTTGTAGGAAGCACAGTTCTTTTGTTCTGAGCAAGCTCACTGTTCGGACCCCATAGGAAACACAGTAGAGTAGAAGAGTGCTCTTTTCTCAAGAGCAGAGTGTGTTTCTTGTAAGGCGAGCTAGCGTTTATTTCCCAGTTGTAAATGGAGTTGAATCACATGCAGTTTCTGGTCCTAAGAACAAGAGTTGTTTTCTGGTAAGGAAAGTCACTATTGTGCTCCCATTGCCATTCACAGGGCTAATAGCACTGTCGTCTGTTCCCAGCAAGTACAGTGTATTGGACTGAAGAGGATCTACAATTCTTGTCAGTTTCCTAAGCAGAATTGAACTAGATATGGCCGTGTGTGTAGGAAGCACAGTTCTTTTGTTCTGAGCAATCTCACTGTTCTGGCCCTAAGGGAAACACAGAAGAGTAGAAGAGTGCTCTTTTCTCAAAAGCCGAGTGTGTTTCTTGTAAGGCGAGCTAGCGTTTGTTTCCCAGTCCTACATGGAGTTGAATCACATGCAGTTTCTGGTCCTACGAGCAAGAGTTGTTTTCTGGTAAGAAGAGTCCCTATTTCGCTCCCATGGCCGAACACAGTGCAAATAGCACTCGCGTCTGTTCCCAGCAAGTACAGTGTATTGGACTGAAGAGGAGCTACTGTTCTTGTCAGTTTCCTAAGCAGAGTTCAACTAGATATGGCCCGTGTGTGTAGGAAGCACAGTTCTTTTTTCTGAGCAACCACACTGTCTGCCCTATAGGAAACACAGTAGAGTAGAAGAGTGCTCTTTTCTCAAAAGCAAATTATGTTTCTTGTAAGGCGAGCTAGCTTTGTTTCCCAGTCCTAATTGGAGTTGAGTCACATGCATTTTGGGTCCTATGACCAAGAGTTGTTTTCTGGTAAGAAGAGTCACTATTGTGCTCCCACTGTCATACACAGGGTAAATAGCACTGGCGTCTATTCTCAGCATGTACAGTGTATTGGACTGTAGAGAATCTATTCTTCCTGTCAGTTTCCTAAGCAGAATTGAACTAGTTATGGCCCATGTGTGTAGGAAGCACAGTTCTTTTGTTCTGAGCAATCTCACTGTTCTGGCCCTAAGTGAAACACAGAAGAGTAGCAGAGTGCTCTTTTCTCAAAAGCCGAGTGTGTTTCTTGTAAGGCGAGCTAGCGTTTCTTTCCCAGTCCTAAATGGAGTTGAATCCCATGCAGTTTCTGGTCCTATGAGCAAGAGTTGTTTTCTGGTAAGGAAAGTTACTATTGCGCTCCCATTGCCATACACAGTGCAAGAAGCACTCGCGTCTGTTCCCAGCAAGTACAGTGTATTGGACTGAAGAGGAGCTACTGCTCTTGTCAGTTTCATAAGCAGAGTTGAACTCTATATGGCCCCTGTGTGTAGGAAGCACAGTTCTTTTGTTCTGAGCAAGCTCACTGTTAGGACCCCATAGGGAACACAGTAGAGTAGAAGAGTGCTCTTTTCTCAAAAGCAGTGTGTGTTTCTTGCAGGGCGAGCTAGCGTTTGTTTCCCAGTCCTAAATGTAGTTGAATCACATGCAGTTTCTGTTCCTATAAGCAAGAGTTGTTTTCTGGTAAAAAGAGTCACTATTGCGCTCCCTTGGTCATAGACAGGTCAAACAGCACTGGCATTTGTTCCCAGCATGTAAAGTGTATTGGCCTGAAGAGGATCTACTGTTCCTGTCAGTTTCCTAAGCAGAGTTGAACTAGATTTGGCTCCTGTGTGCAGGAAGCACAGTTCTTTTGTTCTGAGCAAGCTCACTGTTCGGACCCCATAGGAAACACAGTAGAGTAGAAGAGTGCTCTTTTCTCAAGAGCAGAGTGTGTTTCTTGTAAGGCGAGCTAGCGTTTATTTCCCAGTTGTAAATGGAGTTGAATCACATGCAGTTTCTGGTCCTATGAGCAAGAGTTGTTTTCTGGTAAGGAAAGTCACTCTTGCGCTCCCATTGCCATACACAGTGCAAGTAGCACTTGCGTCTGTTCCCAGCAAGTACAGTGTATTGGACTGAAGAGGAGCTACTGTTCTTGTCAGTTTCCTAAGCAGAGTTGAACTAGATATGGCCCCTGTGTGTAGGGGGCACAGTTCTTTTGTTCTGAACATGCTCACTGTTAGGACCCCATAGGGAACACAGTAGAGTAGAAGAGTGCTCTTTTCTCAAAAGCAGTGTGTGTTTCTTTCAGGGCGAGCTAGCGTTTGTTTCCCAGTCCTAAATGGAGTTGAGTCACATGCATTTTCTGGTCCTACGAGAAAGAGTTGTTTTCTGGTAAAAGAGTCACTATTGCGCTCCCATTGTCATACACAGGGCAAATAGCACTGGCGTCGGTTCCCAGCATGTACAGTGTATTCGCTGAAGAGGATCTACTGTTCTTGTCACTTTCCTAAGAAGAGTTGAACTAGATATGGCCCGTGTGTGTAGGAAGCACATTTCTTTTGTTCTGAGCAAGCTCACTGTTCGGACCCCATAGGAAACACAGTAGAGTAGTAGAGTGCCCTTTTCTCAAAAGCAGAGTGTTTCTTGTAAGGCGAGCTAGCGTTTGTTTCCCAGTCCTAAATGTAGTTGAATCACATGCAGTTTCTGTTCCTATAAGCAAGAGTTGTTTTCTGGTAAAAAGAGTCACTATTGGGCTCCCATGGTCATAGACAGGGCAAACAGCACTGGCATTTGTTCCCAGCATGTAACGTGTATTGGCCTGAAGAGGATCTACTGTTCCTGTCAGTTTCCTAAGCAGACTTGAACTAGATTTGGCTCGTGTGTGTAGGTAGCACATTTCTTTTGTTCTGAGCAAGCTCACTGTTCGGACCCCATAGGAAACACAGTTGAGTAGAAGAGTGCTCTTTTCTCAAGAGCAGAGTGTGTTTCTTGTAAGGCGAGCTAGCGTTTATTTCCCAGTTGTAAATGGAGTTGAATCACATGCAGTTTCTGGTCCTACGAACAAGAGTTGTTTTCTGGTAAGGAAAGTCACTATTGCGCTCCCATTGCCATTCACAGGGCTAATAGCACTGTCGTCTGTTCCCAGGAAGTACAGTGTATTGGACTGAAGAGGATCTACAGTTCTTGTCAGTTTCCTAAGCAGAATTGAACTAGACATGGCCGTGTGTGTAGGAAGCACAGTTCTTTTGTTCTGAGCAATCTCACTGTTCTGGCCCTAAGGGAAACACAGAAGAGTAGAAGAGGGCTCTTTTCTCAAAAGCCGAGTGTGTTTCTTGTAAGGCGAGCAAGCGTTTGTTTCCCAGTCCCAAATGGAGTTGAATCACATGCAGTTTCTGGTCCTATGAGCAAGAGTTGTTTTCTGGTAAGGAAATTCACTATTGCGCTCCCATTGCCATACACAGTGCAAGTAGCACTCGCATCTGTTCCCAGCAAGTACAGTGTATTGGACTGAAGAGGTGCTACTGCTCTTGTCAGTTTCCTAAGCAGAGTTGAAGTATATATGGCCCCTGTGTGTAGGAAGCACAGTTCTTTTGTTCTGAGCAAGCTCACTGTTCGGACCCCATAGGAAACACAGTAGAGTAGAAGAGTGCCCTTTTCTCAAAAGCAGAGTGTGTTTCTTGTAAGGCGAGCAAGCGTTTGTTTCCCAGTCCTAAATGGAGTTGAATCACATGCAGTTTCTGGTCCTATGAGCAAGAGTTGTTTTCTGGTAAGGAAATTCACTATTGCGCTCCCATTGCCATACACAGTGCAAGTAGCACTCGCATCTGTTCCCAGCAAGTACAGTGTATTGGACTGAAGAGGTGCTACTGCTCTTGTCAGTTTCCTAAGCAGAGTTGAAGTATATATGGCCCCTGTGTGTAGGAAGCACAGTTCTTTTGTTCTGAGCAAGCTCACTGTTCGAACCCCATAGGAAACACAGTAGAGTAGAAGAGTGCCCTTTTCTCAAAAGCAGAGTGTGTTTCTTGTAAGGCGAGCTAGCGTTTGTTTCCCAGTCCTAAATGTAGTTGAATCACATGCAGTTTCTGGTCCTATGAGCAAGAGTTGTTTTCTGGTTAGAAGAGTCACTATTGCGCTCCCATGGTCATACACAAGGCAAATAGCACTCGCGTCTGTTCCCAGCATGTAAAGTGTATTGGCCTGAAGAGGATCTACTGTTCTTGTCAGTTTCCTAAGCAGAGTTGAACTAGATATGATCCGTGTGTGTAGGAAGCACAGTTCTTTTGTTCTGAGCAAGCTCACTGTTTGGACACCTTAGGAAACACAGTAGAGTAGTAGAGTGCTCTTTTCTCAAAAGCAGAGTGTTTTTCTTGTAAGACGAGCTAGTATTTATTTCCCAATCAGAAATAGAGTTGAATCCCATGCAGTTTCTGGTCCTACGAGCAAGAGTTGTTTTCTGGTAAGAAGAGTCCCTATTTCGCTCCCATTGCCGAACACAGTGCAAATAGCACTGGCGTCTGTTCCCAGCAAGTACAGTGTATTGGACTGAAGAGGAGCTACTGTTCTTGTCAGTTTCCTAAGCAGAGTTTAACTAGATATGGCCCGTGTGTGTAGGAATCACAGTTCTTTTTTCTGAGCAAGCACAGTGTCTGGCCCTATAGGAAACACAGTAGAGTAGAAGAGTGCTCTTTTCTCAAAAGCAAATTACGTTTCTTGTAAGGCGAGCTAGCGTTTGTTTCCCAGTCCTAATTGGAGTTGAGTCACATGCATTTAGGGTCCTACGACCAAGAGTTGTTTTCTGGTAAGAAGAGTCACTATTGTTCTCCCACTGTCATACACAGGGTACATAGCACTGGTGTCTGTTCTCAGCATGTACAGTGTATTGGACTGTAGAGAATCTATTCTTCTTGTCAGTTTCCTAAGCAGAATTGAACTAGTTATTGCCCATGTGTGTAGGAAGCACAGTTCTTTTGTTCTGAGCAAGCTCACAGTTCGGACCCCATAAGAAACACAGTAGAGTAGAAGAGTGATCTTTTCTCAAAAGCAGAGTGTTTTTCTTGTAAGGCGTGCTAGTGTTTGTTTACCAGTCAGAAATGGAGTTGAATCACATGCAGTTTCTATTCCTATGAGCAAGAGCTGTTTTCTGGTAAGAAGAGTCACTATTTCACTCCCATTGCCATACACAGTGCAAATAGCACTCGCTTCTGTTCCCAGCAGTACAGTGTATTGGACTGAAGGGGATCTACAGTTCTTGTTAGTTTCCTAAGCAGAGTTGAACTAGATATGGCCCCTGTGTGTAGGGGGCACAGTTCTTTTGTTCTGAGCAAGCTCACTGTTAGGACCCCATAGGGAACACAGTAGAGTAGAAGAGTGCTCTTTTCTCAAAAGCAGTGTGTGTTTCTTGCAGGGCGAGCTAGCGTTTGTTTCCCAGTCCTAAATGGAGTTGTATCACATGCAGTTTCTGGTCCTACGAGCAAGAGTTGTTTTCGGGTAAAAGAGTCACTATTGCGCTCCCATTGTCATACACAGGGCAAATAGCACTGGCGTCGGTTCCCAGCATGTACAGTGTATTGGCCTGAAGAGGATCTACTGTTCCTGTCAGTTTCCTAAGCAGAGTTGAACTAGATTTGGCTCGTGTGTGTAGGAAGCACAGTTCTTTTGTTCTGAGCAAGCTCACTGTTCGGATCCCATAGGAAACACAGTAGAGTAGAAGAATGCTCTTTTCTCAAGAGCAGAGTGTGTTTCTTGTAAGGCGAGCTAGCGTTTATTTCCCAGTTGTAAATGGAGTTGAATCACATGCAGTTTCTGGTCCTACGAACAAGAGTTGTTTTCTGGTAAGGAAAGTCACTATTGCGCTCACATTGCCATTCACAGGGCTAATAGCACTGGCGTCTGTTCCCAGCAAGTACAGCGTATTGGACTGAAGAGGATCTACAGTTCTTGTCAGTTTCCTAAGCAGAATTGAACTAGATATGGCCCGTGAGTGTAGGAAGCACAGTTCTTTTGTTTTGAGCAAGCTCACAGTTCTGGCCCTGTAGGAAACACAGTAGAGTAGAAGAGGGCTCTTTTCTCAAAAGCAGAGTGTGTTTCTTGTAAGGCGAGCTAGCGTTTGTTTCCCAGTCCTAAATGGAGTTGAATCATATGCAGTTTCCGGTCCTACGAGCAAGAGTTGTTTTCTGGTAAGAAGAGTCACTATTGCACTCCCTTTGCCATACACAGCGCAAGTAGCACGCGCGCCTGTTCCCAGCAAGGACAGTTTATTGGACTGAAGAGGAGCTACTGTTCTTGTCAATTTTCTAAGCAGTGTTGAACTAGATATGGCCCGTGTGTGTAGGAAGCACAGTTCTTTTGTTCTGAGCAAGCTCACTGTTCGGACACCAAAAAGAAAAAAAAACAGTAGAGTAGAAGAGTGCTCTTTTCTCAAAAGCAGAGTGTGTTTTTTGTAAGGCAAGCTAGCGTTTGTTTCACAGTCCTAAATGGAGTTGAATCAAATGCAATTTCTGGTCCTATAAGCAAGAGTTGTTTTCTGGTAAGAAGAGTCACTACTGTGCTCCCGTTGTCATACACAGGGCAAATAGCACTGGTGTCTTTTTCCAGCATGTACAGTGTATTGGACTGACGAGGTTCTACTGTTCCTGTCATTTTACTAAGGAAAATTGAACTAGATATGGCCGTGTGTGTAGGAAGCACAGTTCTTTTGTTCTGAGAAAGCTCACTCTTCGGATCCCATAGGAAAAACAGTAGAGTAGAAGATTGCTCTTTTCTCAAAAGCAGAGTGTTTTTCTTGTAAGGCGAGCTAGCTTTTGTTTCACAGTCCTAAATGGAGTTGAATCACATGCAGTTTCTGGTCCTACGAGCAAGAGTTGTTTTCTGGTATGAAGAGTCACTATTGCGCTCCCATTGCCATACACAGTGCAAATAGCTCTCGTGTCTGTTCCCAGCAAGTACAGTGTATTGGACTGAAGAGGATCTACTCTTCTTGTCAGTTTAGTAAGTAGAGTTGAACTAGATATGGCCCCTGTGTGTAGGAAGCACAGTTCTTTTGTTCTGAGCAAGCTCACTGTTCGGACACCGTAGGAAACACTGTGGAGTAGAAGAGTGCTCTTTTCTCAAAAGTGGAGTGTGTTTCTTGTAAGGCGAGCTAGCATTTGTTTCCCAGTCCTACATGGAGTTATCACATGCAGTTTCTGTTCCTATGAGCGAGAGTTGTTTTCTGGTAAGAAGAGTCACTATTCCGTTCCCATTGCCATACACAGGGCACATAGCACTGGCGTCTGTTCCCAGCAAGTACAGTGTATGGGACAGAAGAGGAGCTACTGTTCTTTTCAGTTTCCTAAGCAGAGTTGAACTAGATATGGCCCCTGTGTGTAGGGGGCACAGTTCTTTTGTTCTGAGCAAGCTCACTGTTAGGACCCCATAGGGAACACAGTAGAGTAGAAGAGTGCTCTTTTCTCAAAAGCAGTGTGTGTTTCTTTCAGGGCGAGCTAGCGTTTGTTTCCCAGTCCTAAATGGAGTTGAGTCACATGCATTTTCTGGTCCTACGAGAAAGAGTTGTTTTCTGGTAAAAGAGTCACTATTGCGCTCCCATTGTCATACACAGGGCAAATAGCACTGGCGTCGGTTCCCAGCATGTACAGTGTATTCGACTGAAGAGGATCTACTGTTCTTGTCACTTTCCTAAGAAGAGTTGAACTAGATATGGCCCGTGTGTGTAGGAAGCACATTTCTTTTGTTCTGAGCAAGCTCACTGTTCGGACCCCATAGGAAACACAGTAGAGTAGTAGAGTGCCCTTTTCTCAAAAGCAGAGTGTTTCTTGTAAGGCGAGCTAGCGTTTGTTTCCCAGTCCTAAATGTAGTTGAATCACATGCAGTTTCTGTTCCTATAAGCAAGAGTTGTTTTCTGGTAAAAAGAGTCACTATTGCGCTCCCATGGTCATAGACAGGGCAAACAGCACTGGCATTTGTTCCCAGCATGTAAAGTGTATTGGCCTGAAGAGGATCTACTGTTCCTGTCAGTTTCCTAAGCAGACTTGAACTAGATTTGGCTCGTGTGTGTAGGTAGCACATTTCTTTTGTTCTGAGCAAGCTCACTGTTCGGACCCCATAGGAAACACAGTAGAGTAGAAGAGTGCTCTTTTCTCAAGAGCAGAGTGTGTTTCTTGTAAGGCGAGCAAGCGTTTGTTTCCCAGTCCTAAATGGAGTTGAATCACATGCAGTTTCTGGTCCTAAGAGCAAGAGTTGTTTTCTGGTAAGGAAATTCACTATTGCGCTCCCATTGCCATACACAGTGCAAGTAGCACTCGCATCTGTTCCCAGCAAGTACAGTGTATTGGACTGAAGAGGTGCTACTGCTCTTGTCAGTTTCCTAAGCAGAGTTGAAGTATATTGGCCCCTGTGTGTAGGAAGCACAGTTCTTTTTTTCTGAGCAAGCTCACTGTTCGGACCCCATGGGAAACACAGTAGAGTAGAAGAGTGCCCTTTTCTCAAAAGCAGAGTGTGTTTCTTGTAAGGCGAGCTAGCGTTTGTTTCCCAGTCCTAAATGTAGTTGAATCACATGCAGTTTCTGGTCCTATGAGCAAGAGTTGTTTTCTGGTTAGAAGAGTCACTATTGCGCTCCCATGGTCATACACAAGGCAAATAGCACTGGCGTCTGTTCCCAGCATGTAAAGTGTATTGGCCTGAAGAGGATCTACTGTTCTTGTCAGTTTCCTAAGCAGAGTTGAACTAGATATGATCCGTGTGTGTAGGAAGCACAGTTCTTTTGTTCTGAGCAAGCTCACTGTTTGGACACCTTAGGAAACACAGTAGAGTAGTAGAGTGCTCTTTTCTCAAAAGCGGAGTGTTTTTCTTGTAAGACGAGCTAGTATTTATTTCCCAATCAGAAATAGAGTTGAATCCCATGCAGTTTCTGGTCCTACGAGCAAGAGTTGTTTTCTGGTAAGAAGAGTCCCTATTTCGCTCCCATTGCCGAACACAGTGCAAATAGCACTGGCGTCTGTTCCCAGCAAGTACAGTGTATTGGACTGAAGAGGAGCTACTGTTCTTGTCAGTTTCCTAAGCAGAGTTTAACTAGATATGGCCCGTGTGTGTAGGAATCACAGTTCTTTTTTCTGAGCAAGCACAGTGTCTGGCCCTATAGGAAACACAGTAGAGTAGAAGAGTGCTCTTTTCTCAAAAGCAAATTACGTTTCTTGTAAGGCGAGCTAGCGTTTGTTTCCCAGTCCTAATTGGAGTTGAGTCACATGCATTTAGGGTCCTACGACCAAGAGTTGTTTTCTGGTAAGAAGAGTCACTATTGTTCTCCCACTGTCATACACAGGGTACATAGCACTGGTGTCTGTTCTCAGCATGTACAGTGTATTGGACTGTAGAGAATCTATTCTTCTTGTCAGTTTCCTAAGCAGAATTGAACTAGTTATGGCCCATGTGTGTAGGAAGCACAGTTCTTTTGTTCTGAGCAAGCTCACAGTTCGGACCCCATAAGAAACACAGTAGAGTAGAAGAGTGATCTTTTCTCAAAAGCAGAGTGTTTTTCTTGTAAGGCGTGCTAGTGTTTGTTTACCAGTCAGAAATGGAGTTGAATCACATGCAGTTTCTATTCCTATGAGCAAGAGCTGTTTTCTGGTAAGAAGAGTCACTATTTCACTCCCATTGCCATACACAGTGCAAATAGCACTCGCTTCTGTTCCCAGCAGTACAGTGTATTGGACTGAAGGGGATCTACAGTTCTTGTTAGTTTCCTAAGCAGAGTTGAACTAGATATGGCCCCTGTGTGTAGGGGGCACAGTTCTTTTGTTCTGAGCAAGCTCACTGTTAGGACCCCATAGGGAACACAGTAGAGTAGAAGAGTGCTCTTTTCTCAAAAGCAGTGTGTGTTTCTTGCAGGGCGAGCTAGCGTTTGTTTCCCAGTCCTAAATGGAGTTGTATCACATGCAGTTTCTGGTCCTACGAGCAAGAGTTGTTTTCGGGTAAAAGAGTCACTATTGCGCTCCCATTGTCATACACAGGGCAAATAGCACTGGCGTCGGTTCCCAGCATGTACAGTGTATTGGCCTGAAGAGGATCTACTGTTCCTGTCAGTTTCCTAAGCAGAGTTGAACTAGATTTGGCTCGTGTGTGTAGGAAGCACAGTTCTTTTGTTCTGAGCAAGCTCACTGTTCGGATCCCATAGGAAACACAGTAGAGTAGAAGAATGCTCTTTTCTCAAGAGCAGAGTGTGTTTCTTGTAAGGCGAGCTAGCGTTTATTTCCCAGTTGTAAATGGAGTTGAATCACATGCAGTTTCTGGTCCTACGAACAAGAGTTGTTTTCTGGTAAGGAAAGTCACTATTGCGCTCACATTGCCATTCACAGGGCTAATAGCACTGGCGTCTGTTCCCAGCAAGTACAGCGTATTGGACTGAAGAGGATCTACAGTTCTTGTCAGTTTCCTAAGCAGAATTGAACTAGATATGGCCCGTGAGTGTAGGAAGCACAGTTCTTTTGTTTTGAGCAAGCTCACAGTTCTGGCCCTGTAGGAAACACAGTAGAGTAGAAGAGGGCTCTTTTCTCAAAAGCAGAGTGTGTTTCTTGTAAGGCGAGCTAGCGTTTGTTTCCCAGTCCTAAATGGAGTTGAATCATATGCAGTTTCCGGTCCTACGAGCAAGAGTTGTTTTCTGGTAAGAAGAGTCACTATTGCACTCCCTTTGCCATACACAGCGCAAGTAGCACGCGCGCCTGTTCCCAGCAAGGACAGTTTATTGGACTGAAGAGGAGCTACTGTTCTTGTCAATTTTCTAAGCAGTGTTGAACTAGATATGGCCCGTGTGTGTAGGAAGCACAGTTCTTTTGTTCTGAGCAAGCTCACTGTTCGGACACCAAAAAAAAAAAAAAAAAACCAGTAGAGTAGAAGAGTGCTCTTTTCTCAAAAGCAGAGTGTGTTTTTTGTAAGGCGAGCTAGCGTTTGTTTCACAGTCCTAAATGGAGTTGAATCAAATGCAATTTCTGGTCCTATAAGCAAGAGTTGTTTTCTGGTAAGAAGAGTCACTACTGTGCTCCCGTTGTCATACACAGGGCAAATAGCACTGGTGTCTTTTTCCAGCATGTACAGTGTATTGGACTGACGAGGTTCTACTGTTCCTGTCATTTTACTAAGGAAAATTGAACTAGATATGGCCGTGTGTGTAGGAAGCACAGTTCTTTTGTTCTGAGAAAGCTCACTGTTCGGATCCCATAGGAAAAACAGTAGAGTAGAAGATTGCTCTTTTCTCAAAAGCAGAGTGTTTTTCTTGTAAGGCGAGCTAGCTTTTGTTTCACAGTCCTAAATGGAGTTGAATCACATGCAGTTTCTGGTCCTACGAGCAAGAGTTGTTTTCTGGTATGAAAAGTCACTATTGCGCTCCCATTGCCATACACAGTGCAAATAGCTCTCGTGTCTGTTCCCAGCAAGTACAGTGTATTAGACTGAAGAGGATCTACTCTTCTTGTCAGTTTAGTAAGCAGAGTTGAACTAGATATGGCCCCTGTGTGTAGGAAGCACAGTTCTTTTGTTCTGAGCAAGTTCACTGTTCGGACACCGTAGGAAACACAGTGGAGTAGAAGAGTGCTCTTTTCTCAAAAGCCGAGTGAGTTTCTTGTAAGGCGAGCTAGCATTTGTTTCCCAGTCCTACATGGAGTTATCACATGCAGTTTCTGTTCCTATGAGCGAGAGTTGTTTTCTGGTAAGAAGAGTCACTATTCCGTTCCCATTGCCATACACAGGGCACATAGGACTGGCGTCTGTTCCCAGCAAGTACAGTGTATGGGACAGAAGAGGAGGTACTGTTCTTGTCAGTTTCCTAAGCAGAGTTGAACTAGATATGGCCCGTGTGTGTAGGAAGCACAATTCTTTTGTTCTGAGCAAGCTCATTTTTCGGACCCCATAGGAAACACAGGAGAGTAGAAGAGTGCTGTTTTCTCAAAAGCAGAGTGTGTTTCTTGTAAGGCGAGCTAGTGCTTGTTTCCCAATCAGAAATGGAGTTGAATCCCATGCAGTTTCTGTTCCTACGAGCAAGAGTTGTTTTCTGGTAAGAAGAGTCACTATTTTGCTCCCATTGCCATACACAGTGCAAATAGCACTCACGTCTGTTCCCAGCAAGTTCAGTGTATTGGACTGAACAGGAGCTACTGTTCTTGTCAGTTTCCTAAGCAGAGTTGAACTAGATAAGGCCCATGTGTGTAGTAAGCACAGTTCTTTTGTTGTGAGCAAGCTCACTCTTCGAACCCCATAGGAAAAAAAGCAGAGTAGAAGAGTGCTCTTTTCTCAATAGCAGAGTGTGTTTCTTGTAAGGCGAGCTAGTGTTTGTTTCCCAGTCAGAAATCGAGTTGAATCACATGCAGTTTCTATTCCTACGAGCAAGAGTTGTTTTCTGGTAAGAACAGTCACTATTTTGCTCCCATTGCCATACACATTGCAAATAGCACTCGCGTCTGTTCCCAGCAAGTACAGTGTATTGGACTGAAAAGGATCTACTGTTCTTGTCAGTTTCCTAAGCAGAGTTGAACTAGATATGGCCCGTGTGTTTAGGAAGCACAGTTCTTTTGTTCTGAGCAAGCTCACTGTTCTGACACTATAGGAAACACAGTAGAGTAGAAGAGTGCTCTTTTCTCAAAAGCAGAGTGTGTTTTTTGTAAGGCGAGCTAGCGTTTGTTTCCCAGTCCTAAATCGAGATGAGTTAAATGCAGTTTCTTTTCCTATAAGCAAGAGTTGTTTTCTGGTAAGAAGAGTCACTATTGCGCTCTCATTGTCATACACATGGCAAATAGCACAGGCGTTTGTTCCCAGCATGTACAGTGTATTGGACTGACAAGGATCTACTGTTCTTGTCAGTTTCCTAAACAAAATTGAACTAGATATGGCCGTGTGTGTATGAAGCACAGTTCTTTTGTTCTGAGCAAGCTCACTGTTCTGGCCCTATAGGAAACACAGTAGAGTAGAAGAGTGCTCTTTTCTCAAAAGTAGAGTGTGTAGCTTGTACGGCAAGCTAGCTTTTGTTTTCCAGTCATAAATGGAGTTGAATCACATACAGATTTTGGTCCTACGAGCAAGAGTTGTTTTCTGGTAAGGAAAGTCACTATTGTGCTCCCATTGACATACACAGTGCAAAAAGCTCTCGTGTCTGTTCCCAGCAAGTACAGTGTATTGGACTGAACCGGAGCTACTGTTTTTGTCAGTTTCCTAAGAAGTGTTGAACTAGATATGACCCGTGTGTGTAGGAAGCACAGTTCTTTTGTTCTGAGCAAGCTACTGTTCGGACCCCATATGAAACGCAGTAGAGTAGAAGAGTGCTCTTTTCTCAAAAGCAGAGTGTGTTTCTTGTAGGGTGAGCTAGCGTTTGTTTCCCAGTCCTAAATGGAGTTGAGTCACATGCAGTTTCTGGTCCTACGAGCAAGAGTTGTTTTCTGGTAATAAGAGTCACTATTGCACTCCCATTGTCATACACAGGGCAAATAGGCACTGGCGTCTGTTCCCAGCATGTACAGTGTATTGTACTGAAGAGGATCTACTGTTCTTGTCAGTTTCCTAAGCAGAATTGAACTAGGTATGGCTGTGTGTGTAGGAAGCACAGTTCTTTTGTTCTGAGCAAGCTCACTGTTCTGGCCCTATAGGAAACACAGTAGAGTAGAAGAGTGCTCTTTTCTCAAAAGCAGAGTGTGTTTCTTGTAAGGCAAGCTATTGTTTGTTTCCCTGCCAGAAATGGAGTTGAACCCCATGCCGGTTCTGGTCCTACGAGGAAGAGTTGTTTTCTGATAAGAAGAGTCACTATTGTGCTCCCATGTCATACACAGGGCAAATAGCAATGGCGTCTGTTCCGAGCATGTACATTGTATTGGACTGAAGAGGATCTACTGTTCTTGTCAGTTTCCTAAGCAGAGTTGAACTAGATATGGCCCGTGTGTGTAGGAAGCACAGTTCTTTAGTTCTGAGGAAGCTCACAGTTCTGGCCCTATAGGAAACACAGTACAGTAGAAGAGTGCTCTTTTCTCAAAAGCAGAGTGTGTTTCTCGTAAGGCGAGCTATGGTTTGTTTCCCAGTCAGTAATGGAGTTGAATCCCATGCAGTTTCTGATCCTATGAGGAAGAGATGTTTTCTGATAAGAAGAGTTACTATTGTGGTCCCATTGTCATACACAGGGCAAATAGCACTGGCGTCTGTTCCGAGCATGCACATTGTATTGGACTGAAGAGGAGCTACTGTTCTTGTCAGTTTCCTAAGTAGAGTTGAACTATTTATGACCCGTGTGTGTAGGAAGCACAGTTCTTTTGTTCTGAGCAAGCTCACTGTTCTGACTCTATAGGTAACACAGTAGAGTAGAAGAGTGCTCTTTTCTCAAAAGCAGAGTGTATTTTTTTTGTAACGCAAGCTAGCGTTTGTTTCCCAGTCCTAAATGGAGTTGAATCAAATGCAGTTTCTGGTTCTATAAGCAAGAGTTGTTTTCTGGTATGAAGAGTCACTATTGCGCTCCCATTGTCATACACAGGCAAAATAGCACTGGCATCTGTTCCCAGCATGTACAGTGTATTGGACTGACGAGGATCTACTGTTCTTGTCAGTTTCCCAAGCAAAATAGAACTAGATATAGCCGTGTGGAGAAAGCACAGTTCTTTTGTTCTGAGCAAGCTCACTGTTTGGATCCCATAGGAAACACAGTAGATTAGAAGAGTGATCTTTTCTCAAAAGCAGAGTGTGTTTCTTGTAAGGCGAGCTAGCGTTTGTTTCCGATTCCTAAATGGAGTTGAATCACATGCAGTTTTTGGTACTACGAGCAAGAGTTGTTTTCTGGTAAGGAAAGTCACTATTGTGCTCCCATTTCCATACACAGGGCAAATAGCACTCGCGTCTGTTCCCAGCAAGTACAGTGTATTGGACTGAAGAGGAGCTACTTTTCTTGTCAGTTTCCTAAGCAGAGTTTAACTAGATATGGCCCGTGTTTGTACGATGCACAGTTCTTTTGTTCTGAGCAAGCTCACTCTTCTGGCCCTATAGAAAACACAGTAGAGTAGAAGAGTGTTCTTTTCTGAAAAGCAGAGTGTGTTTCTTGTAAGGTGAGCTATTGTTTGTTTCCCAGTCCTAAATGGAGTTGAGTCACATGCAGTTCCTGTTCCTAAGAGGAAGAGTTGTTTTCTGATAAGAAGAGTCACTGTTGTGCTCCCATTGTCATACACAGGGCAAATAGCACTCGCATCTGTTCCCAGCAAGTACAGTGTATTGGACAGAACATGAGCTGCTGTTCTTGTCAGTTTCCTAAGCAGAGTTGAACTAGATATGTCCCGTGTGTGTAGGAAGCACAGTTCTTTTGTTCTGAGCAAGCTCACTGTTCGGACCCCATAGGAAACACAGTAGAGTAGAAGAGTGCTCTTTACTCAAAAGCAGAGTGTGTTTCTTGTAGGGCGAGCTAGCGTTTGTTTCCCAGTCCTAAATGGAGTTGAATCACATGCAGTTTTTGGTACTATGAGCAAGAGTTGTTTTCTGGTAAGGAAAGTCACTATTGTGCTCCCATTGCCATACACAGTGCAAATAGCACACGCCTCTGTTCCCAGCAAGTACAGTGTATTGGACTGAATAGGAGCTACTGTTCTTGTCAGTTACCTAAGCAGAGTTGAACTAGATATGTCCCGTGTTTGTACGATGCACAGTTCTTTTGTTCTGAGCAAGCTCACTGTTCGGAACCCATAGGAAACACAGGAGAGTAGAAGAGTGCTCTTTTCTGAAAAGCAGAGTGTGTTTCTCGTAAGGCGAGCTAGCGTTTGTTTCCCAGTACTAAATGGAGTTGAGTCACATACAGTTTCTGTTCCTACGAGCAAGAGTTGTTTTCTGATGAGAAGAGTCACTGTTGCGCTCCCATGGTCATACACAGTGCAAATAGCACTGGCGTCTGTTCCCAGCAAGTACAGTGTGTTGGACTGAAGAGGAGCTATTGTTCTTGTCAGTTTCCTAAGCAGAGTTGAACTAGATATGGCCCGTGTGTGTAGGAAGCACAGTTTTTTTCTTCTGAGCAAGCTCACAGTTCAGACCCCATAGGAAACACAGTACCATAGAAGACTGCTCTTTTCTCAAAAGCAGAGTGTGTTTCTTGTAAGCCGAGCTAGTGTTTGTTTCTCAGTCAGAAATGGAGTTGAATCACATGCAGTTTCTATTCCTACGAGCAAGAGTTGTTTTCTGGTAAGAAGAGTCACTATTGCCCTCCCATTGTCATACACAGGGCAAATAGCACTGGCGTCTGTTCCTAGCATGTACAGTGTATTGGACTGAAGAGGAGCTACTGTTCTTGTCAGTTTCATAAGCAGAGTTGAACTAAATATGGCCCGTGTGTGTAGGAAGCACAGTTCTTCTGTTCTGAACAATCTCACTTTTTGGACTCCATGGGAAACACAATAGAGTAGAAGAGTGCTCTTTTCTCAAAAGCAGAGTGTGTTTCTTGTAAGGCGAGCTAGCGTTTGTTTCCCAGTCCTAAAGGGAATTGAATCACGTGCAGCTTCCGGTCCTGAGAGCAAGAGTTGTTTTCTGGTAAGAAGAGTCACTATTGTGCTCCCATTGTCATACACAGGTTAAAGATCACTGGCGTCTGTTCCCAGAATGTACACTGTATTACACTCAAGAGGAGCTACTGTTCTTGTCAGTTTCCTAAGCAGAGTTGTACTAGATATGGCCCGTGTGTGTAGGAAGTACAGTTCTTTTGTTCTGAGCAAGCTCACTGTTCTGTCCCTATAGGAAACACAGTAGAGTAGAATAGTGCTCTTTTCTCAAATCAGAGTGTTTTTCTTGTAAGGCAAGCTAGCGTTTGTTTCCCAGTCCTAAATGGAGTTGAATCACATTTAGATTCTGTTCTTATGACCAAGAGTTGTTTTATGGTAAGAAGAGTCACTATTGCGCTCCCATTGACATACACAGTGCAAAGAGTACTCGCGTCTGCTTCTGGCAAGTACAGTGTGTTGTACTGAAGAGGAGTTACTGTTCTTGTCAGTTTCCTAAGCAGAGTTGAACTAGATATGGCCCGTGTGTGTAGGAAGCACAGTTCTTTTGTTTTGAGCAAGCTCACAGTTCTGGCCCTGTACGAAACACAGTAGAGTAGAAGAGTGCTCTTTTCTGAAAGCAGAGTGTGTTTCTTGTAAGGCGAGTTAGCGTTTGTTTCCCAGTCCTAAATGGAGTTGAATTCCACGCAGTTTCTGGTCCTATGAGCAAGAGTTGTTTTCTGCTAAGAAGAGTCACTATTTCGCTCCAATTGCTATACACAGTGCAAATAGCTCTCGCGTCTGTTCCAAGCAAGTACAGTGTATTGCACTGAAAAGGATCTACTGTTCTTGTCAGTTTCCTAAGCAGAGTTGAACTAGATATGGCCCGTGTGTTTAGGAAGCACAGTTCTTTTGTTCTGAGCAAGCTCACTGTTCTGATACTTTAGGAAACACAGTAGAGTAGAAGAGTGCTCTTTTCTCAAAAGCAGAGTGTGTTTTTTGTAAGGCGAGCTAGCGTTTGTTTCCCAGTCCTAAATCGAATTGAATCAAATGCAATTTCTTTTCCTATAAGCAAGAGTTGTTTTCTGGTAAGAAGAGTCACTATTGCACTCCCATTGTCATACACAGGGCAAATAGCACTGGCGTCTGTTCCCAGCATGTACAGTGTATTGCACTGAAGAAGATCTACTGTTCTTGTCAGTTTCTTAAGCAGAATTGAACTAGATATGGCCGTGTGTGTAGGAAGCACAGTTCTTTTGTTCTGAGCAAGCTCACTGTTCTGACACTATAGGAAACACAGTAGAGTAGAAGAGTGCTCTTTTCTCCGAAGTAGAGTGTGTTTCTTGTAAGGCAAGCTAGCTTTTGTTTCCCAGTCATAAATGGGGTTGAATCACATGCACTTTCTGGTCCTACGAGCAAGAGTTTTTTTCTGGTAAGAAGAGTCACTATTGCGCTCCCATTGCCATGCACAGTGCAAGTAGCACTGGCGTCTGTTCCCAGCATGTACAGTGTATTGGACTGACTAGGATCTACTGTTCCTGTCAGTTTACTAAGCAAAATTGAACTAGATATGGCCGTGTGTGTCGGAAGCACAGTTCTTTTGTTCTGAGCAAGCTCACTGTTTGGATACCATAGGAAACACAGTAGAGTAGAACAGTGCTCTTTTCTCAAAAGCAGAGTGTGTTTCTTGTAAGGCGAGTTAGCTTTTGTTTCACAGTCCTAAATGGAGTTGAATCACATGCAGTTTCTGGTCCTATGAACAAGAGTTTTTTTCTGGTAAGGAAACTCACTATTGAGCTCCCAATTCCATACACAGTGCAAATAGCTCTCGCATCTGTTCCCAGCAAGTACAGTGTATTTGACAGAAGAGGATCTACTGTTCTTGTCAGTTTCCTAAGCAAAATTGAACTAGATATGGCCGTGTGTGTAGAAAGCACAGTTCTTTTGTTCTGAGCAAGCTCACTGTTCGGATCCTATATGAAACACAGTACATTAGAAGAGTGCTCTTTTCTCAAAAGCAGAGTGTGTTTCTTTTAAGGCGAGCTCGCGTTTGTTTCGGAGTCCTAAATAAAGTTGAATCACATGCAGTTTCTGGTCCTACGAGCAAGAGTTGTTTTCTGGTAAGAAGAGTCACTACTGTACTCCCGTTGTCATACACAGGGCAAATAGCACTGGCGTCTGTTCCCAGCATGTACAGTGTATTGGACTGACGAGGTTCTACTGTTCTTGTCACTTTAATAAGCAGAATTCAACTAGCTATGGCCGTGTGTGTAGGAAGCACAGTTTTTTTGTTCTGAGCAAGCTCACTGTTCTGGCCCTATAGGAAACACAGTAGAGTAGAAGAGTGCTCTTTTCTCAAAAGCAGAGTGTGTTTCTTGTAAGACGAGCTAGCGTTTGTTTCCCAGTCCTAAATGGAGTTGAATCACATACAGTTTTTGGTCCTACGAGCAAGAGTTGTTTTCTGTTATGGAAAGTCACTATTGCGCTCCCGTTGCCATACAAGGGGCAAATAGCTCTCGTGTCTGTTCCCAGCAAGCACAGTGTATTGGACTGAAGAGGATCTACTGTTCTTGTCAGTTTCCTAAGCAGATTTGAACTAGATATGGCCCTTGTGTGTAGGAAGCACAGTTGTATTGTTCTGAGCAAGCTCACTGTTCAGAACCCATGGGAAACACAGTAGAGTAGAAGAGTGCTCTTTTCTCAAAAGCAGAGTGTGTTTTTTGTAAGGCGAGCTAGCGTTTGTTTCCCAGTACTAAGTGGAGTTATCACATGCAGTTTCTGTTCTTATGAGCAAGAGTTGTTTTCTGGTAAGAAGAGTCACTATTGCGCTCACAATGCCATACACAGGGGAAAAAGGACTGGCGTCTGTTCCCAGCATGTACAGTGTATTGGACTGAAGAGGATCTACTGTTCTTGTCAGTTTCCTAAGCAGAGTTGAACGAGATATGGCTCGTGAGTTTAGGAAGCACAGTTCTTTTGTTCTGAGCAAGCTCACAGTTCTGGCCCTGTAGGAAACACAGTAGAGTAGAAGAGTGCTCTTTTCTCAAAAGCAGAGTGTGTTTCTTGTAAGGCGAGCTAGTGTTTGTTTCCCAGTCATAAATGGAGTTGAATCACATGCAGTTTCTGGTCCTATGTGCAAGAGTTGTTTTCTGGTAAGGAAAGTCACTATTGTGCTCCCATTGCCATACACAGTGCAAATAGCACTCGCCTCTGTTCCCAGCATGTACAGTGTATTGGACTGAAGAGGAGCTACTGTTCTTGTCAGTTTCCTAAGCAGAGTTGAACTAGATATGGCCCGTGTGTAGGAAGCACAGTTCTTTTGTTCTGAGCAAGCTCACTGTTCTGGCCCTGTAGGAAACACAGTAGAGTACAAGAGTGCTCTTTTCTCAAAAGCAGTGTGTGTTTCTTGTAAGGTGAGCTAGCGTTTGTTTCCCAGTCCTAAATGGAGTTGAATCCCATGCAGTTTCTGGTCCTACGAGCAAGAGTTGTTTTCTGCTAAGAAGAGTCACTATTGTGCTCCCATTGACATACACAGTGCAAATAGCACTCGCGTCAGTTCCCAGCAAGTACAGTGTATTGGACTGAAGAGGATCTACTGATCTTTTCAGTTTTCTAAGCAGAATTGAACTAGATATGGCCCGTGTGTTTAGCAAGCACAGTTCTTTTGTCCTGAGCAAGCTCACTGTTCGGACACCAAAGGAAAAACAGTAGAGTAGAAGAGTGCTGTTTTCTCAAAAGCAGAGTGTGTTTCTTGTAAGGCAAGCTAGCGTTTGTTTCCCAGTCCTAAATGGAGTTGAGTCACAGGCAGTTTCTCGTCCTAAGAGCAAGAGATGTTTTCTGGTAAGAAGAGTCACTATTGCGCTCCAATTTTCATACACAGGGCAAATAGCACGGGCGTCTGTTACCAGCATGTACAGTGTATTGGCCTGAAGAGGATCTACTGTTCTTGTCAGTTTCCTAAGCAGAGTTGAACTAGATATGTCCCGTGTGTGTAGGAAGCACAGTTCTTTTGTTCTGAGCATGCTCACTGTTCTGGCCCTATAGGAAACACAGTAGAATATAAGAGTGCTCTTTTCTCAAAAGCAGAGTGTGTTTCTTGTAAGGCAAGCTAGTTTTTGTTTCTCAGTCAGAAATGGAGTTGAATGACATGCAGTTTCTGGTCCTACGAGCAAGAGTTGTTTTCTGCTAAGAAGAGTCACTATTGTGCTCCCATTGCCATACACAGGGCAAGTAGCACTCGCCTCTGTTCCCAGCAAGTACAGTGTATTGGACTGAAGAGGAGCTCCTGTTCTTTTCAGTTTCCTAAGCAGAGTTAAACTAGATATGGCCCATGTGTGTAGGAAGCACAGTTCATTTTTTCTGAGCAAGATCACTGTTCGGACCCCATAGGAAACACAGTAGAGTAGAAGAGTGCTCTTTTCTCAAAAGCAGAGTGTGTTTCTTGTAAGTGGAAATAGCGTTTGTTTCCCAGTCCTAAATGGAGTTGAATCCCATGCAGTTTCTAATCCTACGAGAAAGAGTTGTTTTCTGGTAAGAAGAGTCACTATTGCCCTCACATTGTCATACACAGGGCAAATAGCACTGACGTCTGTTCCCAGCATGTACAGTGTATTGGACTGAAGAGGAGCTACTGTTCTTGTCAGTTTCCTATGCAGAGTTGAACTAGATATGGCCCGTGTGTGTAGCAAGCACAGTTCTTCTGTTCTGAGCAAGCTCACTGTTCGGACTCCATAGTAAACACAGTAGAGTAGAAGAGTGCTCTTTTCTAAAAAGCAGAGTGTGTTTCTTGTAAGGCAAGCTAGCGTTTGTTTCCCAGTCCTAAATGGAGTTGAGTCACATACAGTTTCTGTTTCTACGTGCAAGAGTTGTTTTCTGGTAAGAAGAGTCACTGTTGCGCTCCCATTGTCATACACAGTGCAAATATCACTCGCGTCTGTTCCCAGCATTTACAGTGTATTGGACTGAAGAGGAGCTACTGTTCTAGTCAGTTTCCTAAGCAGAGTTGAACTAGATATGGCCCGTGTGTAGGAAGCACAGTTCTTTTGTTCAGAGCAAGCTCACTGTTCTGGAACTATAGGAAACACAGTGAAGTAGAAGAGTGGTTTTTTCTCAAAAGCAGAGTGTGATTCTGGTAAGGCGAGCTATTGTTTGTTTCCCAGTCAGAAATGGAGTTGAATCCCATGCAGTTTCTGGTCCTAGGAGCAAGAGTTTTTTTCTGCTAAGAAGAGTCACTATTGTGCTCCCATTGCCATACACAGTGCAAATAGCACTCGCGTCTGTTCCCAGCAAGTACAGTGTATTGGACTGAAGAGGAGCTCCTGTTCTTGTCAGTTTTCTAAGCAGAGTTGAACTAGATATGGCCCGTGTGTTTAGCAAGCTCAGTTCTTTTGTCCTGAGCAAGCTCACTGTTCGGAAACCAAAGGAAAAACAGTAGAGTAGAAGAGTGCTGTTTTCTCAAAAGCAGAGTGTGTTTCTTGTAAGGCGAGCTAGCGTTTGTTTCCCAGTCCTAAATGGAGTTGAGTCACATGCAGTTTCTCGTCCTAAGAGCAAGAGATGTTTTCTGGTAAGAAGAGTCACTATTGTGCTCCAATTGTCATACACAGGGCAAATAGCACGGGCGTCTGTTACAGGCATGTACAGTGTATTGGATTGAAGAGGATCTACTGTTCTTGTCAGTTTCCTAAGCAGAGTTGAACTAGTTATGGCACGTGTGTGTAGGTAGCACAGTTCTTTTATTCTGAGCAAGCTCACTGTTCTGGCCTTATGGGAAACGCAGTAGATTTGAAGAATGCTCTTTCCTCAAAAGCAGAGCGTGTTTCTCGTAAGGCGAGCTAGTGTTTGTTTTCCAGTCTTAAATGGAGTTGAATCACATGCAGTTTTTGGTACTACGAGCAAGAGTTGTTTTCTGGTAAAGAAAGTCACTATTGCGCTCCCATTGCCATACACAGGGCAAATAGCACTCGCGTCTGTTCCCAGCAAGTACAGTGTATTGGAATGAAGAGGAGCTACTGTTCTTGTCAGTTTCTTAAGCAGAGTTGAACTAGATATGGACCGTGTTTGTAGGATGCACAGTTCTTTTGTTCTGAGCAAGCTCACTGTTCTGGCCCTATAGGAAACACAGTAGAGTAGAAGAGTGCTCTTTCCTGAAAAGCAGAGTGTGTTTCTTTTAAAACGAGCTATTGTTTGTTTCCCAGTCCTAAATGGAGTTGAGTCATATGCAATTGCTGTTCCTAAGAGCAAGAGTTGTTTTCTGATAAGAAGAGTCACTGTTGTGCTCCCATTGTCATACACAGGGCAAATAGCACATGCTTCTGTTCCCAGCAAGTACAGTGTATTGGATTGAGCAGGAGCTACTGTTCTTGTCAGTTTCCTAAGCAGAGTTGAACTATATGGCCCTTGTGTGTAGGAAGCACAGTTCTTTTGTTCTCAGCAAGCTCACTGTTCTGGCCCTATAGGAAACACTGTAGAGTAGAAGAGTGCTCTTTTCTCAAAAGCAGAGTGTGTTTTTTGTAAGGCGAGCGAGTGTTTGTTTCCCAGTCCTAAATGGAGTTGAATCACATGCAGTTTCTGGTCCTATGAGCAAGAGTTGTTTTCTGGTAAGAAGAGTCACTATTGCGCTCCCATTGCCATACACAGTGCAAAGAGCACTCGCGTCTGCTTCCAGCAAGTACAGTGTGTTTGACTGAAGAGGATCTACTGTTCTTGTCAGTTTCCTAAGCAGAGTTGAACTAGATTTGGCCCGTGTGTGTAGGAAGCACAGTTCTTTTGTTCTGAGCAAGCTCACAGTTCGGACCCCAGTGGAAACACAGTAGCGTAGACAACTGCTCTTTTCTCAAAAGCAGAGTGTGTTTCTTGTAAGGTGAGCTAGTGTTTGTTTCCCAGTCAGAAATGGAGTAGAGTCACATGCAGTTTCTATTCCTAAGAGCAATAGATGTTTTATGTTAAGAAGTGTCACTATTGTGCTCCCATTGCCATACACAGGGCAAGTAGCACTGGCCTCTGTTCCCAGCAAGTACAGTGTATTTGACTGAAAAGGATCTCCTGTTCTTATCAGTTTCCTAAGCAGAGTTGAACTAGATATGGCCCATGGGTGTAGGAAGCACAGTTCATTTGTTCTCAGCAAGCTCACTGTTCGGACCCCATAGGAAACACAGTAGAGTAGACGAGTGCTCTTTTCTCAAAAGTATAGTGTGTTTCTTGCAAGGGAAACTAGCATTTGTTTCTCAGTCCTAAATGGAGTTGAATCCCATGCAGTTTCTGGTCCTACGAGCAAGAGTTGTTTTCTGATAAGGAAAGTCACTATTGCACTCAAATTGCCCTACACAGTGCAAATAGCAACTGCGTCTGTTCCCAGCAAGTACAGTGTATTGTACTGAAGAGGAGCTACTGTTCTTGTCAGTTTTCTAAGCAGAGTTGAACTAGATATGGCCCTTGTGTGTAGGAACCACAGTAATTTTGTTCTGAGCAAGCTCACTGTTCTGGCCCTATAGGAGACACAGTAGAGTAGAAGAGTGCTCTTTACTCAAAAGCAGAGTGTGTTTTTGTAAGGCAAGCTAGCGTTTGTTTCCCAGTCCTAAATAAAGTTGGGTCAAATGCAGTTTCTGGTCCTACGAGCAAGAGTTTTTTTCTGATAAGAAGAGTAACTATTGCGCTCTCATTGCCATACACAGTGCAAACAGCACTTGCGTCTGCTTCAGCATGTACAGTGTATTGTACTGAAGAGGATCTACTGTTCTTGTCAGTTTCCTAAGCAGAATTGAACTAGGTATGGCTGTGTGTGTAGGAAGCACAGTTCTTTTGTTCTGAGCAAGCTCACTGTTCTGGCCCTATAGGAAACACAGTAGAGTAGAAGAGTGCTCTTTTCTCAAAAGCAGAGTGTGTTTCTTGTAAGGCAAGCTATTGTTTGTTTCCCTGCCAGAAATGGAGTTGAACCCCATGCCGGTTCTGGTCCTACGAGGAAGAGTTGTTTTCTGATAAGAAGAGTCACTATTGTGCTCCCATGTCATACACAGGGCAAATAGCAATGGCGTCTGTTCCGAGCATGTACATTGTATTGGACTGAAGAGGATCTACTGTTCTTGTCAGTTTCCTAAGCAGAGTTGAACTAGATATGGCCCGTGTGTGTAGGAAGCACAGTTCTTTAGTTCTGAGGAAGCTCACAGTTCTGGCCCTATAGGAAACACAGTACAGTAGAAGAGTGCTCTTTTCTCAAAAGCAGAGTGTGTTTCTCGTAAGGCGAGCTATGGTTTGTTTCCCAGTCAGTAATGGAGTTGAATCCCATGCAGTTTCTGATCCTATGAGGAAGAGATGTTTTCTGATAAGAAGAGTTACTATTGTGGTCCCATTGTCATACACAGGGCAAATAGCACTGGCGTCTGTTCCGAGCATGCACATTGTATTGGACTGAAGAGGAGCTACTGTTCTTGTCAGTTTCCTAAGTAGAGTTGAACTATTTATGACCCGTGTGTGTAGGAAGCACAGTTCTTTTGTTCTGAGCAAGCTCACTGTTCTGACTCTATAGGTAACACAGTAGAGTAGAAGAGTGCTCTTTTCTCAAAAGCAGAGTGTATTTTTTTTGTAACGCAAGCTAGCGTTTGTTTCCCAGTCCTAAATGGAGTTGAATCAAATGCAGTTTCTGGTTCTATAAGCAAGAGTTGTTTTCTGGTATGAAGAGTCACTATTGCGCTCCCATTGTCATACACAGGCAAAATAGCACTGGCATCTGTTCCCAGCATGTACAGTGTATTGGACTGACGAGGATCTACTGTTCTTGTCAGTTTCCCAAGCAAAATAGAACTAGATATAGCCGTGTGGAGAAAGCACAGTTCTTTTGTTCTGAGCAAGCTCACTGTTTGGATCCCATAGGAAACACAGTAGATTAGAAGAGTGATCTTTTCTCAAAAGCAGAGTGTGTTTCTTGTAAGGCGAGCTAGCGTTTGTTTCCGATTCCTAAATGGAGTTGAATCACATGCAGTTTTTGGTACTACGAGCAAGAGTTGTTTTCTGGTAAGGAAAGTCACTATTGTGCTCCCATTTCCATACACAGGGCAAATAGCACTCGCGTCTGTTCCCAGCAAGTACAGTGTATTGGACTGAAGAGGAGCTACTTTTCTTGTCAGTTTCCTAAGCAGAGTTTAACTAGATATGGCCCGTGTTTGTACGATGCACAGTTCTTTTGTTCTGAGCAAGCTCACTCTTCTGGCCCTATAGAAAACACAGTAGAGTAGAAGAGTGTTCTTTTCTGAAAAGCAGAGTGTGTTTCTTGTAAGGTGAGCTATTGTTTGTTTCCCAGTCCTAAATGGAGTTGAGTCACATGCAGTTCCTGTTCCTAAGAGGAAGAGTTGTTTTCTGATAAGAAGAGTCACTGTTGTGCTCCCATTGTCATACACAGGGCAAATAGCACTCGCATCTGTTCCCAGCAAGTACAGTGTATTGGACAGAACATGAGCTGCTGTTCTTGTCAGTTTCCTAAGCAGAGTTGAACTAGATATGTCCCGTGTGTGTAGGAAGCACAGTTCTTTTGTTCTGAGCAAGCTCACTGTTCGGACCCCATAGGAAACACAGTAGAGTAGAAGAGTGCTCTTTACTCAAAAGCAGAGTGTGTTTCTTGTAGGGCGAGCTAGCGTTTGTTTCCCAGTCCTAAATGGAGTTGAATCACATGCAGTTTTTGGTACTATGAGCAAGAGTTGTTTTCTGGTAAGGAAAGTCACTATTGTGCTCCCATTGCCATACACAGTGCAAATAGCACACGCCTCTGTTCCCAGCAAGTACAGTGTATTGGACTGAATAGGAGCTACTGTTCTTGTCAGTTACCTAAGCAGAGTTGAACTAGATATGTCCCGTGTTTGTACGATGCACAGTTCTTTTGTTCTGAGCAAGCTCACTGTTCGGAACCCATAGGAAACACAGGAGAGTAGAAGAGTGCTCTTTTCTGAAAAGCAGAGTGTGTTTCTCGTAAGGCGAGCTAGCGTTTGTTTCCCAGTACTAAATGGAGTTGAGTCACATACAGTTTCTGTTCCTACGAGCAAGAGTTGTTTTCTGATGAGAAGAGTCACTGTTGCGCTCCCATGGTCATACACAGTGCAAATAGCACTGGCGTCTGTTCCCAGCAAGTACAGTGTGTTGGACTGAAGAGGAGCTATTGTTCTTGTCAGTTTCCTAAGCAGAGTTGAACTAGATATGGCCCGTGTGTGTAGGAAGCACAGTTTTTTTCTTCTGAGCAAGCTCACAGTTCAGACCCCATAGGAAACACAGTACCATAGAAGACTGCTCTTTTCTCAAAAGCAGAGTGTGTTTCTTGTAAGCCGAGCTAGTGTTTGTTTCTCAGTCAGAAATGGAGTTGAATCACATGCAGTTTCTATTCCTACGAGCAAGAGTTGTTTTCTGGTAAGAAGAGTCACTATTGCCCTCCCATTGTCATACACAGGGCAAATAGCACTGGCGTCTGTTCCTAGCATGTACAGTGTATTGGACTGAAGAGGAGCTACTGTTCTTGTCAGTTTCATAAGCAGAGTTGAACTAAATATGGCCCGTGTGTGTAGGAAGCACAGTTCTTCTGTTCTGAACAATCTCACTTTTTGGACTCCATGGGAAACACAATAGAGTAGAAGAGTGCTCTTTTCTCAAAAGCAGAGTGTGTTTCTTGTAAGGCGAGCTAGCGTTTGTTTCCCAGTCCTAAAGGGAATTGAATCACGTGCAGCTTCCGGTCCTGAGAGCAAGAGTTGTTTTCTGGTAAGAAGAGTCACTATTGTGCTCCCATTGTCATACACAGGTTAAAGATCACTGGCGTCTGTTCCCAGAATGTACACTGTATTACACTCAAGAGGAGCTACTGTTCTTGTCAGTTTCCTAAGCAGAGTTGTACTAGATATGGCCCGTGTGTGTAGGAAGTACAGTTCTTTTGTTCTGAGCAAGCTCACTGTTCTGTCCCTATAGGAAACACAGTAGAGTAGAATAGTGCTCTTTTCTCAAATCAGAGTGTTTTTCTTGTAAGGCAAGCTAGCGTTTGTTTCCCAGTCCTAAATGGAGTTGAATCACATTTAGATTCTGTTCTTATGACCAAGAGTTGTTTTATGGTAAGAAGAGTCACTATTGCGCTCCCATTGACATACACAGTGCAAAGAGTACTCGCGTCTGCTTCTGGCAAGTACAGTGTGTTGTACTGAAGAGGAGTTACTGTTCTTGTCAGTTTCCTAAGCAGAGTTGAACTAGATATGGCCCGTGTGTGTAGGAAGCACAGTTCTTTTGTTTTGAGCAAGCTCACAGTTCTGGCCCTGTACGAAACACAGTAGAGTAGAAGAGTGCTCTTTTCTGAAAGCAGAGTGTGTTTCTTGTAAGGCGAGTTAGCGTTTGTTTCCCAGTCCTAAATGGAGTTGAATTCCACGCAGTTTCTGGTCCTATGAGCAAGAGTTGTTTTCTGCTAAGAAGAGTCACTATTTCGCTCCAATTGCTATACACAGTGCAAATAGCTCTCGCGTCTGTTCCAAGCAAGTACAGTGTATTGCACTGAAAAGGATCTACTGTTCTTGTCAGTTTCCTAAGCAGAGTTGAACTAGATATGGCCCGTGTGTTTAGGAAGCACAGTTCTTTTGTTCTGAGCAAGCTCACTGTTCTGATACTTTAGGAAACACAGTAGAGTAGAAGAGTGCTCTTTTCTCAAAAGCAGAGTGTGTTTTTTGTAAGGCGAGCTAGCGTTTGTTTCCCAGTCCTAAATCGAATTGAATCAAATGCAATTTCTTTTCCTATAAGCAAGAGTTGTTTTCTGGTAAGAAGAGTCACTATTGCACTCCCATTGTCATACACAGGGCAAATAGCACTGGCGTCTGTTCCCAGCATGTACAGTGTATTGCACTGAAGAAGATCTACTGTTCTTGTCAGTTTCTTAAGCAGAATTGAACTAGATATGGCCGTGTGTGTAGGAAGCACAGTTCTTTTGTTCTGAGCAAGCTCACTGTTCTGACACTATAGGAAACACAGTAGAGTAGAAGAGTGCTCTTTTCTCCGAAGTAGAGTGTGTTTCTTGTAAGGCAAGCTAGCTTTTGTTTCCCAGTCATAAATGGGGTTGAATCACATGCACTTTCTGGTCCTACGAGCAAGAGTTTTTTTCTGGTAAGAAGAGTCACTATTGCGCTCCCATTGCCATGCACAGTGCAAGTAGCACTGGCGTCTGTTCCCAGCATGTACAGTGTATTGGACTGACTAGGATCTACTGTTCCTGTCAGTTTACTAAGCAAAATTGAACTAGATATGGCCGTGTGTGTCGGAAGCACAGTTCTTTTGTTCTGAGCAAGCTCACTGTTTGGATACCATAGGAAACACAGTAGAGTAGAACAGTGCTCTTTTCTCAAAAGCAGAGTGTGTTTCTTGTAAGGCGAGTTAGCTTTTGTTTCACAGTCCTAAATGGAGTTGAATCACATGCAGTTTCTGGTCCTATGAACAAGAGTTTTTTTCTGGTAAGGAAACTCACTATTGAGCTCCCAATTCCATACACAGTGCAAATAGCTCTCGCATCTGTTCCCAGCAAGTACAGTGTATTTGACAGAAGAGGATCTACTGTTCTTGTCAGTTTCCTAAGCAAAATTGAACTAGATATGGCCGTGTGTGTAGAAAGCACAGTTCTTTTGTTCTGAGCAAGCTCACTGTTCGGATCCTATATGAAACACAGTACATTAGAAGAGTGCTCTTTTCTCAAAAGCAGAGTGTGTTTCTTTTAAGGCGAGCTCGCGTTTGTTTCGGAGTCCTAAATAAAGTTGAATCACATGCAGTTTCTGGTCCTACGAGCAAGAGTTGTTTTCTGGTAAGAAGAGTCACTACTGTACTCCCGTTGTCATACACAGGGCAAATAGCACTGGCGTCTGTTCCCAGCATGTACAGTGTATTGGACTGACGAGGTTCTACTGTTCTTGTCACTTTAATAAGCAGAATTCAACTAGCTATGGCCGTGTGTGTAGGAAGCACAGTTTTTTTGTTCTGAGCAAGCTCACTGTTCTGGCCCTATAGGAAACACAGTAGAGTAGAAGAGTGCTCTTTTCTCAAAAGCAGAGTGTGTTTCTTGTAAGACGAGCTAGCGTTTGTTTCCCAGTCCTAAATGGAGTTGAATCACATACAGTTTTTGGTCCTACGAGCAAGAGTTGTTTTCTGTTATGGAAAGTCACTATTGCGCTCCCGTTGCCATACAAGGGGCAAATAGCTCTCGTGTCTGTTCCCAGCAAGCACAGTGTATTGGACTGAAGAGGATCTACTGTTCTTGTCAGTTTCCTAAGCAGATTTGAACTAGATATGGCCCTTGTGTGTAGGAAGCACAGTTGTATTGTTCTGAGCAAGCTCACTGTTCAGAACCCATGGGAAACACAGTAGAGTAGAAGAGTGCTCTTTTCTCAAAAGCAGAGTGTGTTTTTTGTAAGGCGAGCTAGCGTTTGTTTCCCAGTACTAAGTGGAGTTATCACATGCAGTTTCTGTTCTTATGAGCAAGAGTTGTTTTCTGGTAAGAAGAGTCACTATTGCGCTCACAATGCCATACACAGGGGAAAAAGGACTGGCGTCTGTTCCCAGCATGTACAGTGTATTGGACTGAAGAGGATCTACTGTTCTTGTCAGTTTCCTAAGCAGAGTTGAACGAGATATGGCTCGTGAGTTTAGGAAGCACAGTTCTTTTGTTCTGAGCAAGCTCACAGTTCTGGCCCTGTAGGAAACACAGTAGAGTAGAAGAGTGCTCTTTTCTCAAAAGCAGAGTGTGTTTCTTGTAAGGCGAGCTAGTGTTTGTTTCCCAGTCATAAATGGAGTTGAATCACATGCAGTTTCTGGTCCTATGTGCAAGAGTTGTTTTCTGGTAAGGAAAGTCACTATTGTGCTCCCATTGCCATACACAGTGCAAATAGCACTCGCCTCTGTTCCCAGCATGTACAGTGTATTGGACTGAAGAGGAGCTACTGTTCTTGTCAGTTTCCTAAGCAGAGTTGAACTAGATATGGCCCGTGTGTAGGAAGCACAGTTCTTTTGTTCTGAGCAAGCTCACTGTTCTGGCCCTGTAGGAAACACAGTAGAGTACAAGAGTGCTCTTTTCTCAAAAGCAGTGTGTGTTTCTTGTAAGGTGAGCTAGCGTTTGTTTCCCAGTCCTAAATGGAGTTGAATCCCATGCAGTTTCTGGTCCTACGAGCAAGAGTTGTTTTCTGCTAAGAAGAGTCACTATTGTGCTCCCATTGACATACACAGTGCAAATAGCACTCGCGTCAGTTCCCAGCAAGTACAGTGTATTGGACTGAAGAGGATCTACTGATCTTTTCAGTTTTCTAAGCAGAATTGAACTAGATATGGCCCGTGTGTTTAGCAAGCACAGTTCTTTTGTCCTGAGCAAGCTCACTGTTCGGACACCAAAGGAAAAACAGTAGAGTAGAAGAGTGCTGTTTTCTCAAAAGCAGAGTGTGTTTCTTGTAAGGCAAGCTAGCGTTTGTTTCCCAGTCCTAAATGGAGTTGAGTCACAGGCAGTTTCTCGTCCTAAGAGCAAGAGATGTTTTCTGGTAAGAAGAGTCACTATTGCGCTCCAATTTTCATACACAGGGCAAATAGCACGGGCGTCTGTTACCAGCATGTACAGTGTATTGGCCTGAAGAGGATCTACTGTTCTTGTCAGTTTCCTAAGCAGAGTTGAACTAGATATGTCCCGTGTGTGTAGGAAGCACAGTTCTTTTGTTCTGAGCATGCTCACTGTTCTGGCCCTATAGGAAACACAGTAGAATATAAGAGTGCTCTTTTCTCAAAAGCAGAGTGTGTTTCTTGTAAGGCAAGCTAGTTTTTGTTTCTCAGTCAGAAATGGAGTTGAATGACATGCAGTTTCTGGTCCTACGAGCAAGAGTTGTTTTCTGCTAAGAAGAGTCACTATTGTGCTCCCATTGCCATACACAGGGCAAGTAGCACTCGCCTCTGTTCCCAGCAAGTACAGTGTATTGGACTGAAGAGGAGCTCCTGTTCTTTTCAGTTTCCTAAGCAGAGTTAAACTAGATATGGCCCATGTGTGTAGGAAGCACAGTTCATTTTTTCTGAGCAAGATCACTGTTCGGACCCCATAGGAAACACAGTAGAGTAGAAGAGTGCTCTTTTCTCAAAAGCAGAGTGTGTTTCTTGTAAGTGGAAATAGCGTTTGTTTCCCAGTCCTAAATGGAGTTGAATCCCATGCAGTTTCTAATCCTACGAGAAAGAGTTGTTTTCTGGTAAGAAGAGTCACTATTGCCCTCACATTGTCATACACAGGGCAAATAGCACTGACGTCTGTTCCCAGCATGTACAGTGTATTGGACTGAAGAGGAGCTACTGTTCTTGTCAGTTTCCTATGCAGAGTTGAACTAGATATGGCCCGTGTGTGTAGCAAGCACAGTTCTTCTGTTCTGAGCAAGCTCACTGTTCGGACTCCATAGTAAACACAGTAGAGTAGAAGAGTGCTCTTTTCTAAAAAGCAGAGTGTGTTTCTTGTAAGGCAAGCTAGCGTTTGTTTCCCAGTCCTAAATGGAGTTGAGTCACATACAGTTTCTGTTTCTACGTGCAAGAGTTGTTTTCTGGTAAGAAGAGTCACTGTTGCGCTCCCATTGTCATACACAGTGCAAATATCACTCGCGTCTGTTCCCAGCATTTACAGTGTATTGGACTGAAGAGGAGCTACTGTTCTAGTCAGTTTCCTAAGCAGAGTTGAACTAGATATGGCCCGTGTGTAGGAAGCACAGTTCTTTTGTTCAGAGCAAGCTCACTGTTCTGGAACTATAGGAAACACAGTGAAGTAGAAGAGTGGTTTTTTCTCAAAAGCAGAGTGTGATTCTGGTAAGGCGAGCTATTGTTTGTTTCCCAGTCAGAAATGGAGTTGAATCCCATGCAGTTTCTGGTCCTAGGAGCAAGAGTTTTTTTCTGCTAAGAAGAGTCACTATTGTGCTCCCATTGCCATACACAGTGCAAATAGCACTCGCGTCTGTTCCCAGCAAGTACAGTGTATTGGACTGAAGAGGAGCTCCTGTTCTTGTCAGTTTTCTAAGCAGAGTTGAACTAGATATGGCCCGTGTGTTTAGCAAGCTCAGTTCTTTTGTCCTGAGCAAGCTCACTGTTCGGAAACCAAAGGAAAAACAGTAGAGTAGAAGAGTGCTGTTTTCTCAAAAGCAGAGTGTGTTTCTTGTAAGGCGAGCTAGCGTTTGTTTCCCAGTCCTAAATGGAGTTGAGTCACAT
Organism: Peromyscus eremicus; assembly: GCF_949786415.1. NCBI lineage: Eukaryota > Metazoa > Chordata > Mammalia > Rodentia > Cricetidae > Peromyscus > Peromyscus eremicus. The sequence goes on from NW_026735065.1 coordinate 161,361, forward strand.
GCAGTTTCTCGTCCTAAGAGCAAGAGATGTTTTCTGGTAAGAAGAGTCACTATTGTGCTCCAATTGTCATACACAGGGCAAATAGCACGGGCGTCTGTTACAGGCATGTACAGTGTATTGGATTGAAGAGGATCTACTGTTCTTGTCAGTTTCCTAAGCAGAGTTGAACTAGTTATGGCACGTGTGTGTAGGTAGCACAGTTCTTTTATTCTGAGCAAGCTCACTGTTCTGGCCTTATGGGAAACGCAGTAGATTTGAAGAATGCTCTTTCCTCAAAAGCAGAGCGTGTTTCTCGTAAGGCGAGCTAGTGTTTGTTTTCCAGTCTTAAATGGAGTTGAATCACATGCAGTTTTTGGTACTACGAGCAAGAGTTGTTTTCTGGTAAAGAAAGTCACTATTGCGCTCCCATTGCCATACACAGGGCAAATAGCACTCGCGTCTGTTCCCAGCAAGTACAGTGTATTGGAATGAAGAGGAGCTACTGTTCTTGTCAGTTTCTTAAGCAGAGTTGAACTAGATATGGACCGTGTTTGTAGGATGCACAGTTCTTTTGTTCTGAGCAAGCTCACTGTTCTGGCCCTATAGGAAACACAGTAGAGTAGAAGAGTGCTCTTTCCTGAAAAGCAGAGTGTGTTTCTTTTAAAACGAGCTATTGTTTGTTTCCCAGTCCTAAATGGAGTTGAGTCATATGCAATTGCTGTTCCTAAGAGCAAGAGTTGTTTTCTGATAAGAAGAGTCACTGTTGTGCTCCCATTGTCATACACAGGGCAAATAGCACATGCTTCTGTTCCCAGCAAGTACAGTGTATTGGATTGAGCAGGAGCTACTGTTCTTGTCAGTTTCCTAAGCAGAGTTGAACTATATGGCCCTTGTGTGTAGGAAGCACAGTTCTTTTGTTCTCAGCAAGCTCACTGTTCTGGCCCTATAGGAAACACTGTAGAGTAGAAGAGTGCTCTTTTCTCAAAAGCAGAGTGTGTTTTTTGTAAGGCGAGCGAGTGTTTGTTTCCCAGTCCTAAATGGAGTTGAATCACATGCAGTTTCTGGTCCTATGAGCAAGAGTTGTTTTCTGGTAAGAAGAGTCACTATTGCGCTCCCATTGCCATACACAGTGCAAAGAGCACTCGCGTCTGCTTCCAGCAAGTACAGTGTGTTTGACTGAAGAGGATCTACTGTTCTTGTCAGTTTCCTAAGCAGAGTTGAACTAGATTTGGCCCGTGTGTGTAGGAAGCACAGTTCTTTTGTTCTGAGCAAGCTCACAGTTCGGACCCCAGTGGAAACACAGTAGCGTAGACAACTGCTCTTTTCTCAAAAGCAGAGTGTGTTTCTTGTAAGGTGAGCTAGTGTTTGTTTCCCAGTCAGAAATGGAGTAGAGTCACATGCAGTTTCTATTCCTAAGAGCAATAGATGTTTTATGTTAAGAAGTGTCACTATTGTGCTCCCATTGCCATACACAGGGCAAGTAGCACTGGCCTCTGTTCCCAGCAAGTACAGTGTATTTGACTGAAAAGGATCTCCTGTTCTTATCAGTTTCCTAAGCAGAGTTGAACTAGATATGGCCCATGGGTGTAGGAAGCACAGTTCATTTGTTCTCAGCAAGCTCACTGTTCGGACCCCATAGGAAACACAGTAGAGTAGACGAGTGCTCTTTTCTCAAAAGTATAGTGTGTTTCTTGCAAGGGAAACTAGCATTTGTTTCTCAGTCCTAAATGGAGTTGAATCCCATGCAGTTTCTGGTCCTACGAGCAAGAGTTGTTTTCTGATAAGGAAAGTCACTATTGCACTCAAATTGCCCTACACAGTGCAAATAGCAACTGCGTCTGTTCCCAGCAAGTACAGTGTATTGTACTGAAGAGGAGCTACTGTTCTTGTCAGTTTTCTAAGCAGAGTTGAACTAGATATGGCCCTTGTGTGTAGGAACCACAGTAATTTTGTTCTGAGCAAGCTCACTGTTCTGGCCCTATAGGAGACACAGTAGAGTAGAAGAGTGCTCTTTACTCAAAAGCAGAGTGTGTTTTTGTAAGGCAAGCTAGCGTTTGTTTCCCAGTCCTAAATAAAGTTGGGTCAAATGCAGTTTCTGGTCCTACGAGCAAGAGTTTTTTTCTGATAAGAAGAGTAACTATTGCGCTCTCATTGCCATACACAGTGCAAACAGCACTTGCGTCTGCTTCCAGCAAGTACAGTGTATTGTACTGAAGAGGAGCTACTGTTCTTGTCAGTTTCCTAAGCAGAGTAGAACTAGATATGTCCCGTGTGTAGGAAGCACAGTTCTTTTGTTCTGAGCAAGCTCAATGTTCTGGACCTATAGGAAACACAGTAGAGTAGAAGAGTGCTCTTTTCTCAAAAGCAGAGTGTGTTTCTTGTAGGGTGAACTAGCGTGTGTTTCCCAGTCCTAAATGGAGTTGAGTCACATGCAGTTTCTGGTCCTACGAGCAAGAGTAGTTTTCTGGTAAGAAGAGTCACTATTGCGCTCCCATTGCCATACACAGGGCAAATAGCAATGGCGTCTGTTCCCAGCATGTACAGTGTATTGGACTGAAGAGGAGCTAGTGTTCTTGTCAGTTTCCTAAGCAGAGTTGAACTAGATATGGCCTGTGTGTGTAGGAAGCACAGTTCTTTTGTTCTGAGCAAGCTCACAGTTCGGACCCCAGAGGAAACACAGTAGCGTAGACGACTGCTCTTTTCTCAAAAGGAGAGTATGTTTCTTGTAAGGCGAGCTAGTGTTTGTTTCCCAGTCAGAAATGGAGTTGAATCACATGCAGTTTCTTTTTCTACGAGCAAGAGTTGTTTTCTGGTAAGAAGAGTCAGTATTGAGCTCCCATTCCATACACAGGGCAAGTAGCACTGGCGTCTGTTCCCAGCAAGTACAGTGTATTGGACTGCAGAGGAGCTCCTGTTCTTGTCAGTTTCCTAAGCAGAGTTGAACTAGATATGGCCCATGTGTGTAGGAAGCACAGTTCATTTGTTCTGAGCAAGTTCACTGTTCGGACCCCATAGGAAACACAGTAGAGTAGAAGAGTGCTCTTTTCTCAAAAGCAGAGAGTATTTCTTGTAAGGGGAACTAGCGTTTGTTTCCCAGTCCTAAACGGAGTTGAATCCCATGCAGTTTCTGGTCCTACGAGAAAGAGTTGTTTTCTGGTAAGAAGAGTCACTATTTCCCTCCCATTGTCATACACAGGGCAAATAGCACTGACGTCTGTTCCCAGCATGTACAGTGTATTGGACTGAAGAGGAGCTACTGTTCTTGTCAGTTTCATAAGCAGAGTTGAACTAGATATGGCCCGTGTGTGTAGGAAGCACAGTTCTTCTGTTCTGAGCAAGCTCACTGTTCGGACTCCATAGTAAACACAGTAGAGTAGAAGAGTGCTCTTTTCTAAAAAGCAGAGTGTGTTTCTTGTAAGGCAAGCTAGTGTTTGTTTCCCAATCCTAAATGGAGTTGAATGCCATGCAGTTTCAGGTCCTAGGAGCAAGAGTTGTTTTCTGCCAAGAAGAGTCACTATTGTGCTCCCATTGCCATACACAGTGCAATAGTACTCGCTTCTTTTCCCAGCAAGTACAGTGTATTGGACTGAAGTGGAGCTACTGGTCTTGTCAGTTTTCTAAGCAGAGTTGAACTAGATATGGCCCGTGTGTTTAGCAAGCACAGTTCTTTTGTCCTGAGCAAGCTCACTGTTCAGACACCAAAGGAAAAACAGTACAGTAGAAGAATGCTGTTTTCTCAAAAGCAGAGTGTGTTTCTTGTAAGGGGAGCTAGCGTTTGTTTCCCAGTCCTAAATGGAGTTGAGTCACATAGTGTTTCTTGTCCTAAGAGCAAGAGATGTTTTCTGGTAAGAAGAGTCACTATTGTGCTCCAATTGTCATACACAGGACAAATAGCACGGGCGTCTGTTACCAGCATGTACAGTGTATTGGACTGAAGAGGATTTCCTGTTCTTGTCAGTTTCCTAAGCAGAGTTGAACTAGATATGGCCCATGTGTGTAGGAAGCACAGTTTTTTTGTTCTGAGCATGCTCACTGTTCTGGCCCTATAGGAAACACAGTACAGTAGAAGAGTGCTCTTCTCTCAAAAGCAGAGTGTGTTTCTTGTAAGGGGAACTAGCGTTTGTTTCCCAGTCCTAAATGGAGTCGAATCCCATGCAGTCTGGTCCTACGAGAAAGAGTTGTTTTCTGGTAAGAAGAGTCACTATTGCCCTCCCATTGTCAGACACAGGGTAAATAGCACTGACGTCTGTTCCCAGCATGTACAGTGTATTGGACTGAAGAGGAGCTACTGTTCTTGTCAGTTTCATAAGCAGAGTTGAACTAGATATGGTTCGTGTGTGTAGGAAGCACAGTTCTTCTGTTCTGAGCAAGCTCACTGTTCGGACTCCATAGTAAACACAGTAGAGTAGAAGAGTGCTCTTTTATAAAAAGCAGAGTGTGTTTCTTGTAAGGCGAGCTAGCGTTTATTTCCCAGTTGTAAATGGAGTTGAATCCCATGCAGTCTGGTGCTACGAGCAAGAGTTGTTTTCTGGTAAGGAAAGTCACTATTGCACTCCCATTGCCATACACAGTGCAAATAGCAATCGCATCTGTTCCCAGCAAGTACAGTGTATTAAACTAAAGTGGAGCTACTGTTCTTGTCAGTTTCATAAGCAGAGTTGAACTAGATATGGCCCGTGTGTGTATGAAGCAAAGTTCTTTTGTTCTGAGCATGCTCACTGTTCTGGCCCTATAGGAGACACAGTAGAGTAGAAGAGTGCTCTTTTCTCAAAAGCAGAGTGTGTTTCTTGCAAGGGAAACTAGCGTTTGTTTCCCAGTCCTAAATGGAGTTGAATCCCATGCAGTTTCTGGTCCTACGAGCAAGAGTTGTTTTCTGATAAGGAAAGTCACTATTGTACTCCCATTGCCATACACAGTGCAAATAGCAACCGCGTCTGTTCCCAGCAAGTACAGTGTATTGGATTAAAGAGGAGCTACTGTTCTTGTCAGTTTCCTAAGCAGAGTTGAACTAGATATGGTCCGTGTGTGTAGGAAGCACAGTTCTTTTGTTCTGAGCAAGCTCACTGTTCTGGCCCTATAGGAGACACAGTAGAGTAGAAGAGTGCTCTTTTCTCAAACGCAGAGTTTGTTTCTTGTAAGGCGAGCTAGCATTTGTTTCCCAGTCCTAAATGGAGTTGGGTCACATGCAGTTTCTGGTCCTACGAGCAAGAGTTTTTTTTCTGATAAGAAGAGTCACTATTGCACTCTCTTTGCCATACACAGTGCAAACAGCACTTTCGTCTGCTTCCAGCAAATACAGTGTATTGTACTGAAGAGGAGCTACTGTTCTTGTCAGTTTCCTAAGCAGAGGTGAACTAGATATGGCCCATATGTGTAGGAAGCACAGTTCTTTTGTTCTGAGCAAGCTCACTGTTCTGGCCCTATAGGAAACACAGTAGAGAAGAAGAGTGCTCTTTTCTGAAAAGCAGAGTGTGTTTCTTGTAAGGCGAGCTATTGTTTGTTTCCCAGTCCTAAATGGAGTTGAGTCACATGCAGTTGCTGTTCCTAAGAGCAAGAGTTGTTTTATGATAAGAAGAGTCACTGTTGCGCTCCATGTGTCATACACAGGGAAAAATAGCAATCGCTTCTGTTCCCAGCAAGTACAGTGTATTGGACTGAACAGGAGCTACTGTTCTTGTCAGTTTCCTAAGCAGAGTTGAACTAGATATGTCGCGTGTGTAGGAAGCACAGTTCTTTTGTTCTGAGCAAGCTCACTGTTCGGACCCCATAGGAAACACAGTAGAGAAGAAGAGTGCTCTTTTCTCAAAAGCAGAGTGTGTTTCTTGTAGGGCGAACTAGCGTTTGTTTCCCAGTCCTAAATGGAGTTGAGTCACATGCAGTTTCTGGTCCTACGAGCAAGAGTTGTTTTCTGGTAAGAAGAGTCACTATTGCACTCCCATTGCCATACACAGTGCAAAGAGCACCCGCGTCTGCTTCCAGCAAGTACAGTGTGTTGGACTGAAGAGGAGCTACTGTTCTTGTCAGTTTCCTAAGCAGAGTTGAACTAGATATGGCCCGTGTGTAGGAAGCCCAGTTCTTTTTTTCTGAGCAAGCTCACAGTTCGGACCCCAGAGGAAACACAGTAGCGTAGACGACTGCTCTTTTCTCAAAAGCAGAGTGTGTTTCTTGTAAGGCGAGCTAGTGTTTGTTTCCCAGTCAGAAATGGAGTTGAATCACATGCAGTTTCTATTCCTACGAGCAATAGATGTTTTCTGTTAAGAAGAGTCACTATTGTGCTCCCATTGTCATACACAGGGCAAATAGCACTGGCGTATGTTCCGAGCATGTACATTGTATTGGACTGAAGAGGATCTACTGTTCTTGTCAGTTTCCTAAGCAGAGTTGAACTAGATTTGGCCCGTGTGTGTAGGAAGCACAGTTCTTTTGTTCTGAGCAAGCTCACTGTTCTGACTCTAAGAAAACACAGTAGAGTAGAAGAGTGCTCTTTTCTCAAAAGCAGAGTGTGTTTTTTGTAAGGCGAGCTAGCATTTGTTTCCCAGTCCTAAATGGAGTTGAATCAAATGCAGTTTCTGGTCCTATAAGCAAGAGTTGTTTTCTGGTTAGAAGAGTCACTATTGTGCTCCCATTGTCATACACAGGGAAAATATCACTGGCGTCTGTTCCAAGCTTGTACAGTGTATTGGACTGATGAGGATCTATGTTCTTGTCAGTTTCCCAAGCAAAATTGAACTAGATATGGCCGTGTGTGTAGAAAGCACAGTTCTTTTGTTCTGAGCAAGCTCACTGTTCGGAGCAATAGGAAACACAGTAGAGTAGAAGAGTGCTCTTTTCTCAAAAGCAGAGTGTGTTTTTTGTAAGGCAAGCTAGCTTTTGTTTCCCAGTCCTAAATGGAGTTGAGTCACATACAGTTTCTGTTCCTATGAGCAAAGGTTGTTTTCTGATAAGAAGAGTCACTGTTGTGCTCCCATTGTCATACACAGTGCAAATTGCACTCGCGTCTGTTCCCAGCATTTACAGTGTATTGGACTGAAGAGGATCAACTGTTGTTGTCAGTTTCCTAAGAAGAATTGAACTAGATATGGCCCGTGTGTGTAGGAAGCACAGTTCTTTTCTTCTGAGCAAGCTAACTGTTCTGGCACTATTGGAAAAACATTAGAGTAGAAGAGTGCTCTTTTCTCAAAAGCAGAGCGTGTTTTTTGTAAGGCGAGCTAGCATTTGTTTCCCAGTCCTCAATGGAGTTGAGTCACATACAGTTTCTGTTCCTAGGAGATAGAGTTGTTTTCTGAAAAGAAGAGTCACTGTTGCGCTCCCATTGTCATACACAGTGCAAATAGCACACGCGTCTGTTTTCAGCATTTACAGTGTATTGGAATGAAGAGGAGATACTGTTCTTGTCAGTTTCCTAAGCAGAGTTGAACTAGATATGGCCCGTGTTTTTACGATGCACAGTTCTTTTGTTCTGAGCAAGCTCACTGTTCTGGCCCTATAGGAAACACAGTAGAGTAGAAGAGTGCTCTTTTCTGAAAAGCAGAGTGTGTTTCTTGTAAGGCGAGCTATTGTTTGTTTCCCAGTCCTAAATGGAGTTGAGTCACATGCAGTTGCTGTTCCTAAGAGCAAGAGTTGTTTTCTGATAAGAAGAGTCACTGTTGCGCTCCCATTGTCATACACAGGGCAAATAGCACTCTCTTCTGTTCCCAGCAAGTACAGTGTATTGTACTGAAGAGGAGCTACTGTTCTTGTCAGTTTCCTAAGCAGAGTTGAACTAGATATGTCCCGTGTGTGTAGGAAACACAGTTCTTTTGCTCTGAGCAAGCTCACTGTTCTGGCCCTTTAGGAAACACAGTAGAGTAGAAGAGTGCTCTTTTCTCAAAAGCAGAGTGTGTTTCTTGTAAGGCGAGCTAGCGTTGGTTTCCCAGTCCTAAATGGAGTTGAATCACATGCAGTTTCTGGTCCTACGAGCAAGAGTTGTTTTCTGGTAAGAAGAGTCACTATTGCGCTCCCATTGCCATACACAGTGCAAAGAGCACTCGTGTTTGCTTCCAGCAAGAACAGTATGTTGGACTGAAGAGGAGCTACTGTTCTTGACAGTTTCCTAAGCAGAGTTGAAATAGATATGGCCTGTGTGTGTAAGAAGTAAAGTTCTTTTGTTCTGACCAAGCTCACAGTTCGGACCCCAGAGGAAACACAGTAGCGTAGAACACTGCTCTTTTCTCAAAAGCAGAGTGGGTTTCTTGTAAGGCGAGCTAGTGTTTGTTTCCCAGTCCTAAATGGAGTTGAGTCACATGCAGTTGCTGTTCCTAAGAGCAAGAGTTGTTTTCTGGTAAGTAGAGTCACTGTGGCGCTCCCATTGTCATACACAGGGCAAATAGCACTCGCGTCTGTTCCCAGCAAGTACAGTGTATTGTACTGAAGAGGAGCTACTGTTCTTGTCAGTTTCCTAAGCAGAGTTGAAATAGATATGTCCCATGTGTTTAGGAAGCAGAGTTCTTTTGTTCTGAGCAAGCTCACTGTTCTGGCCCTATAGGAAACACAGTAGAGTAGAAGAGTGCTCTTTTCTCAAAAGCAGAGTGTGTTTTTTGTAAAGCAAGCTAGCGTTTGTTTCCCAGTCCTAAATGGAGTTCAGTCACACACAGTTTTTGGTCCTATGAGCAGGAGTTGTTTTCTGGTAAGGAAAGTCATTATTGCGCTCCCATTGCCATACACAGTGCAAATTCTCTCGTGTCTGTTCCCAGCAAGTACAGTGTATTGGACTGAAGAGGAGCTACTGTTCTTGTCAGTTTCCTAAGCAGAGTTGAACAAGATATGGCCCCTGTGTGTAGGAAGCACAGTTCTTTTGTTTTGAGCAAGCTCACTGTTCGGACCCCGTAGGAAACACAGTAGAGTAGAAGAGTGCTCTTTTCTCAAAAGCAGAGTGTGTTTTTTGTAAGGCAAGCTAGCGTTTGTTTCCCAGTCCTAAATGGAGTTCAGTCACATGCAGTTGCTGTTCCTAAGAGCAAGAGTTGTTTTCTGGTAAGGAAAGTCATTATTGTGCTCCCATTGCCATACACAGTGCAAATAGCTCTCGTGTCTGTTCCCAGCAAGTACAGTGTATTGGACTGAAGCGGAGCTACTGTTCTTGTCAGTTTCCTAAGCAGAGTTGAACTAGATATGGCCCCTGTGTATATGAAGCACAGTTCTTTTGTTCTGAGCAAGCTGACAGTTCTGGCCCTGTAAGAAACACAGTAGAGTACAAGAGTGCTCTTTTCTCAAAAGCAGAATGTGTTTCTTTTACGGCCAGCTAGCGTTTGTTTCCCAGTCCTAAGTGGAGTTGAATCACATGCAGTTTCTGGTCCTACGAGCCAGAGTTTTTTTCTGGTAAGAAGAGTCACTATTGTGCTCCCATTGCCATACACAGTGCAAGTAGCACGTGCGTCTGTTCCCAGCATGAACAGTGTATTGGACCGAAGAGGATCTACTGTTCTTGTCAGTTTCCCAAGCAGAGTTGAACTAGATATGGACCGTGTGTGTAGGAAGCACAGCTCTTTTGTTCTGAGAATGCTCATTGTTCTTGCCCTATAGGAAACACTTTAGAGTATAAGAGTGCTGTTTTCTCAATCCAGAGTGTGTTTATTGTAATTCGAGCTAGCATTTTTTACCCAGTCCTTAATGGAGTTGAATCCCATGCAGTTTCTGGTCCTACCAGCAAGAGTTGTTTTCTGGTAAGAAGAGTCACTATTGCGCTCCCATTGCCATACACAGTGCAAGTAGCACGTGCGTCTGTTCCCAGCAAGTACAGTGTATTAGACTGAAGAGGAGCTACTGTTCTTGTCAGTTTCCTAAGCAGAGTTGAACTAGATATAGCCCGTGTTTGTATGATGCACAGTTCTTTTGTTCTGAGCAAGCTCACTGTTCGGAACCCATAGGAAACACAGTCGAGTAGAAGAGTGCTCTTTTCTGAATAGCAGAGTGTGTTTCTTGTAAGGCGAGCTAGCGTTTGTTTCCCAGTCCTAAATGGAGTTGAGTCATATACAGTTTCTGTTCCTACGAGCAAGAGTTGTTTTCTGATAAGAAGAGTCACTGTTGCGCTCCCATTGTCATACACAGTACAAATAGCACTCGCGTCTGTTCCCAGCATTTAAAGTGTATTGGACTGAAGAGGATCTACTGTTGTTGTCAGTTTCCTAAGCAGAATTGAACTAGATACGGCCAGTGTGTGTAGGAAGCACAGTTCTTTTTTTCTGAGCAAGCTAATTGTTCTGGCAGTATTGGAAACACTGTAGAGTAGAAGAGTGCTCTTTTCTCAAAAGCAGAGTATGTTTCTTGTAAGGAGAGCTAGCGTTTGTTTTCCAGTCCTAAATGGAGTTGAGTCACATACAGTTTCTGTTCCTATGAGCAAGAGTTGTTTTCTAATAAGAAGAGTCACTGTTGCGCTCCAATTGTCATACACAGTGCAAATAGCACTTACGTATGTTCCCAGCATTAACAGGGTATTGGACTGAAGAGGAGCAACTGTTCTTGTCAGTTTCCTAAGCAGTGTTGAACTAGATATGGCCCGTGTGTGTAGGAGGCACAGTTCTTTTGTTCTGAGCAAGCTCACTGTTCTGGCGCTATAGAAAACACTGTAGAGTAGAAGACTGCTCTTTTCTCAAAAGCAGATGTTTCTCTTGTAAGGCGAGCTAGCTTTTGTTTCACAGTCCTAAATGGAGTTGAATCACATGCAGTTTCTGGTCCTACAAGCAAGAGTTGTTTTCTGCTAAGAAGAGTCACTACTGTGCTCCCATTGTCATACACAGGGCAAATAGCACTTACGTATGTTCCCAGCATTAACAGGGTATTGGACTGAAGAGGAGCAACTGTTCTTGTCAGTTTCCTAAGCAGAGTTGAACTAGATATGGCCCATGTGTGTAGGAAGCACAGTTCTTTTGTTCTGAGCAAGCTCACTGTTCGGACCCCATAGGAAACACAGTAGAGTAGAAGAGTTCTTTTTTCTCAAAAGCAGAGTGTGTTTTTTGTAGGGAGAGCTAGCGTTTGTTTCCCAGTCTTAAATGGAGTTGAGTCACATGCAGTTTCTGGTCCTACGAGCAAGAGTTATTTTCTGGTAAGAAGAGTCACTATTGCACTCCCATTGTCATACAAGGGCAAATAGCACTGGCATCTGTTCCCAGCATGTACACTGTATTGGACTGAAGAGCAGCTACTGTTCTTGTCAGTTTCCTAAGCAGAGTTGAACTAGATATGGCTCATGTGTGTAGGAAGCACAGTTCTTTTGTTCTGAGCAAGCTCACTGTTCTGGCCCTATAGGAAACACAGTAGAGTAGAAGAGTGCTCTTTTCTCAAAAGCAGAGTGTGTTTTTTGTAATGCAAGCTGGCGTTTGTTTCCCAGTCCTAAATTGAGTTATCACATGCAGTTTCTGGTCCTACGAGCAAGAGTTGTTTTCTGGTAAGAAGAGTCACATTTGTGCTCCCACTGCCATACACAGGGCAAATAGCACTGGCGTCTGTTCCCCGCATGTACAGTGTATTGGAATGAAGAGGATCTACTGTTCTTGTCAGTTTCCTAAGCAGAGTTGAACTAGATATGGCCTGTGAGTGTAGGAAGCACAGTTCTTTTGTTGTGAGCAAGCTGACATTTCTGGCCCTGTAGGAAACACAGTAGAGTACAAGAGTGCTCTTTTCTCAAAAGCAGAATGTGTTTCTTTTACGGCCAGCTAGCGTTTGTTTCCCAGTCCTAAGTGGAGTTGAATCACATGCAGTTTCTGGTCCTACGAGCCAGAGTTTTTTTCTGGTAAGAAGAGTCACTATTGTGCTCCCATTGCCATACAAAATGCAAGTAGCACTCGCGTCTGTTCCCAGCAAGTACAGTGTATTGGACTGAAGAGGAGCTACTGTTCTTGTCACTTTCCTAAGCAGAGTTGAACTATTTATGGCCCGTGTGTGTAGGAAGCACAGTTCTTTTGTTGTGAGCAAGCTCACTGTTCTGGCCCTATAGGAAACACAGTAGAGTAGAAGAGTGCTCTTTTCTCAAAAGCAGAGTGTGTTTCTTGTAAGGCGAGCTAGTGTTTGTTTCCCAGTCCTAAATGGAGTTGAGTCACATGCAGTTTTTTGTACTACGAGCAAGAGTTGTTTTCTGGTAAGGAAAGTCACTATTGTGCTCCCATTGCCATACACAGTGCAAATAGCCCTCGCCTCTGTTCCCAGCAAGTACAGTGTATTGGACTGAAGAGGATCTACTGTTCTTGTCAGTTTCCTAAGCAGATTTGAAATAGATATGGCCCATGTGTGTAGGATGCACAGTTCTTTTGTTCTGAGCAAGCTCCCTGTTCGGACACCATACGAAACACAGTAGAGTCGAAGAGTGGTCTTTTCTGAAAAGCAGAGTGTGGTTCTTGTAAGGCAAGATAGCGTTTGTTTCCCAGTCCTAAATGGAGTTGAGTCACATACAGTTTCTGTTCCTACGAGCAAGAGTTGTTTTCTGATAAGAAGAGTCACTGTTGCGCTCCCATTGTCCTACACAGTACAAATAGCACTCGCATCTGTTCCCAGCATTTACAGTGTATTGGACTGAAGAGGAGCAACTGTTCTTGTGAGTTTCCTAAGCAGAGTTGAACTAGATACGGCCCGTGTGCGTAGGAAGCACAGTTCTTTTTTTCTGAGCAAGCTAATTGTTCTGGCACTATTGGAAACACAGTAGAGTAGAACAGTGCTCTTTTCTCAAAAACAGAGTGTGTTTCTTCTAAGGAGATCTAGCGTTTGTTTTCCAGTCCTAAATGGAGTTGAGTCACATACAGTTTCTGTTCCTACGAGCAAGAGTTGTTTTCTAATAAGAAGAGTCACTGTTGCGTTCCCATTGTCATACACAGTGCAAATAGCACTCACGTCTGTTCCCAGCATTTACAGTGTATTGGACTGAAGAGGAGCAACTGTTCTTGTCAGTTTCCTAAGCAGAGTTGAACTAGATATGGCCCGTGTGTGTAGGAGGCACAGTTCTTTTGTTCTGAGCAAGCTCACTGTTCTGGCGCTATAGAAAACACAGTAGAGTAGAAGACTGCTCTTTTCTCAAAAGCAGAGTGTTTTTCTTGTAAGGCGAGCTAGCTTTTGTTTCACAGTCCTAAATGGAGTTGAATCACATGCAGTTTATGGTTCTACAATCAAGAGTTGTTTTCTGCTAAGAAGAGTCACTACTGTGCTCCCATTGTCATACACAGGGCAAATAGCACTCGCGTCTGTTCCCCGCATGTACAGTGTATTGGACTGAAGAGGTTCTACTGTTCTTGTCAGTTTCCTAAGCAGAGTGGAACGAGATATGGCCCGTGTGTGTAGGAAGCACAGTTTTTTTGTTCTGAGCAAGCTCACTGTTCTGGCCCTATAGGAAACACAGTAGAGTAGAAGAGTGCTCTTTTCTCAAAAGCAGAGTGTGTTTCTTGTAAGGCGAGCTAGTGTTTGTTTCCCAGTCCTAAATGGAGTTGAGTCACATGCAGTTTTTGGTACTACGAGCAAGAGTTGTTTTCTGGTAAGGAAAGTCACCATTGTGCTCTCATTGCCAAACACAGTGCAAATAGCCCTCGCCTCTGTTCCCAGCAAGTACAGTGTATTGGACTGAAGAGGAACTACTGTTCTTGTCAGTTTCCTAAGCAGAGTTGAACTAGATATAGCCCGTGTTTGTACGATGCACAGTTCTTTTGTTCTGAGCAAGCTCACTGTTTGGAACCCATAGGAAACACAGTAGAGTAGAAGAGTGCTCTTTTCGGAATAGCAGAGTGTTTTTCTTGTAAGGCGAGCTAGCGTTTGTTTCCCAGTCCTAAATGGAGTTGAATCACATGCAGTTTCTGGTCCTATGAATAAGAGTTGTTTTCTGGTAAGAAGAGTCACTATTGCGCTCCCATTGTCATACACAGGGCAAATAGCACTGGCGTTGGTTCCCAGCATGTACAGTGTATTGGACTATTGAGGATCTACTGATATTGTCAGTTTCCTAAGCAGAACTGAACTAGATATGGCTGTGGGTGTAGGAAGCACAGTTCATTTGTTCTGAGCAAGCTCACTGTTCTGGCCCTATAGGAAACACAGTAGAGTAGAAGAGTGCTCTTTTCTCAAAAGCAGAGTGTGTTTCTTGTAAGGCGAGCTAGTGTTTGTTTCCCAGTCCTAAATGGAGTTGAGTCACATGCAGTTTTTGGTACTAAGAGCAAGAGTTGTTTTCTGGTAAGGAAAGTCACTATTGCGCTCCCATTGTCATACACAGTGCAAATAGCACACGCGTCTGTTTTCAGCATTTACAGTGTATTGGACTGAAGAGGAGCTACTGTCCTTGTCAGTGTCCTAAGCAGAGTTGAACTAGATATGGCCCGTGTGTGAAGGAAGCACAGTTCTTTTGCTCTGAGCAAGCTCACTTTTCTGGCCCTTTAGGAAACACAGTAGAGTAGAAGAGTGCTCTTTTCTCAAAAGCAGAGTGTGTTTCTTGTAAGGCGAGCTAGCGTTTGTTTCCCAGACCTAAATGGAGTTGAATCACATGGAGTTTCTGGTCCTACGAGCAAGAGTTGTTTTCTGGTAAGAAGAGTCACTATTGCGCTCCCATTGCCATACACAGTGCAAAGAGCACTCGTGTCTGCTTCCAGCAAGAACAGTGTGTTGGACTGAAGAGGAGCTACTGTTCTTGTCAGTTTTTTAAGCAGAGTTGAAATAGATATGGCCCGTGTGTGTAGGAAGCACAGTTCTTTTGTTTTGAGCAAGCTCACAGTTCGGACCGCAGAGGAAACACAGTAGCGTAGAAGACTGCTCTTTTCTCAAAAGCAGAGTGTGTTTTTTTGTAGGGAGAGCTAGCGTTTGTTTCCCAGTCTTAAATGGAGTTGAGTCACATGCAGTTTCTGGTCCTACGAGCAAGAGTTATTTTCTGGTAAGAAGAGTCACTATTGTGCTCCCATTGTCATACACAGGGCAAATAGCACTGGCATCTGTTCCCAGCATGTACACGGTATTGGACTGAAGAGCAGCTACTGTTCTTGTCAGTTTCCTAAGCAGAGTTGAACTAGATATGGCTCATGTGTGTAGGAAGCACAGTTCTTTTGTTCTGAGCAAGCTCACTGTTCTGGCCCTATAGGAAACACAGTAGAGTAGAAGAGTGCTCTTTTCTCAAAAGCAGTGTGTTTTTTGTAAGGCAAGCTGGCGTTTGTTTCCCAGTCCTAAATTGAGTTATCACATGCAGTTTCTGGTCCTACGAGCAAGAGTTGTTTTCTCGTAAGGAAAGTCATTATGTGCTCCCATTGCCATACACAGTGCAAATAGCTCTCCTGTCTGTTCCCAGCAAGTACAGTGTATTGGACTGAAGTGGAGCTACTGTTCTTGTCAGTTTCCTAAGCAGAGTTGAACTAGATATGGCCCCTGTGTGTATGAAGCACAGTTCTTTTGTTCTGAGTAAGCTCACTGTTCGGTAACCCATAGGAAACACAGTAGAGTAGAAGAGTGCTCTTTTCTCAAAAGCAGAGTGTGTTTCTTATAAGGCGAGCTAGCGTTTGTTTCCCAGTCCTAAATGGAGTTATCACATGCAGTTTTTGGTACCACGAGCAAGAGTTGTTTTCTAGTAAGAAGAGTCACTATTGAGCTCCCACTGCCATACACAGGGCAAATAGCACTGGCGTCTGTTCCCAGCATGTACAGTGTATTGGACTGAAGAGGATCTACTGTTCTTGTCAGTTTCTTAAGCAGAGTTGAACTAGATATGGCCTTTGAGTGTAGGAAGCAAAGTTCTTTTGTTCTGAGCAAGCTCACTATTCGGATCCCATAGGAAAAATAGTAGAGTAGAAGAGTGCTCTTTTCTCAAAAGCAGAGTGTTTTTCTTGTAAGGCGAGCTAGCTTTTGTTTCACAGTCCTAAACGGAGTTGAATCAAATGCAGTTTCTGGTCCTACGAGCAATAGTTGTTTTTTGGTAAGAATTGTCACTACTGCGCTCCCATTGTCACACACAGGGCAAATAGCACTCGCGTCTGTTCCCAGCAAGTACAGTGTATTGGACTGAAGAGATTCTACGGTTCTTGTCAGTTTCCTAAGCAGAGTTGAACGAGATATGGCCCGTGTGTGTAGGAAGCACAGTTCTTTTGTTCTGAGCAAGCTCACTGTCCTGGCCCTATTGGAAACACAGTAGAGTAGAATAGTGCTCTTTTCTCAAAAGCAGAGTGAGTTTATTGTAAGACGAGCGAGTGTTTGTTTCCCAGTCCTAAATGGAGTTGAGTCACATGCAGTTTTTGGTACTACGAGCAAGAGTTGTTTTCTGATAACGAAAGTCACTATTGCGCTCCCTTTGCCTTACACAGTGCAAATAGCACTCGCCTCTGTTCCCAGCAATTACAGTGTATTGTACTGAAGAGGAGCTACTGTTCTTGTCAGTTTCCTAAGCAGAGTTGAACTAGATATGTCCTGTGTTTGTACGATGCACAGTTCTTTTGTTCTGAGCAAGCTCACTGTTCGGAACCCACAGGAAACACAGTACAGTAGAAGAGTGCTCTTTTCTCAAAAGCAGAGTATGTTTCTTGTAAGGCGAGCTAGCGTTTCCTTCCCAGTCCTAAATGGAGTTATCACATGCAGTTTCTGTTCCTACGAGCAAGAGTTGTTTTCTGGTAAGAAGAGTCACTATTGGGCTCCCATATCCATACACAGGGCAAATAGCACTGGCGTCTGTTCCCAGCATGTACAGTGTATTGGACTGAAGAGGATCTACTGTTCTTGTCAGTTTC